>NC_135984.1:27237470-27286344 GCF_053455715.1 Rhinoraja longicauda
AAGTTTCCTTGGTCTTGTTGTTTGCGAGGGGGCGCTGCGATCTCTCGCCTTGTCCCGGCTCTGGGTCGATGCCAATCCAGAGCCATCGGTGAACCTTCAGCAGGGACCTCCAGTCCCCGCCACCTAAGAACATGCGGATAAAATCTAGGGCGGGCCGGATGTGGCCCGCGGGCCATAGTTTGGAGAAACCTGGTTTAGAGATACAGCGCGGAAACAGGTCCTTCTACCCACCGAGTCCGCGCCGACCAGCCATCCCCACACATTAACACTATCCTACACCCACTAGAGACTTTTTTTTACATTTACCAAGCCAATTAACCTACATACCCGCACGTCTTTGGAGTGAGGGAGGAAACCGAAGATCTCGGAGAAATCCAATGCAGTCACGGGGAGAACGTACAAACTCCGTACAGACGGCGCCTGTAGTCAGGATCGAACCCGTGTCTCCGGGGCTGTATTCGCTGTAAGGCTGCAACTCTACCGCTGCGCCACCGTGTCACTCTTCTGACTTTCAGTCTAAAGAAGGGTCTCGACCCGAAACGTCACCCATTCCTTCTCTCCAGAGATGCTGCCCGTCCCGCTGAGTTACTCCAGCATTTTGTCTTTATCTTTTTTGAGATCTGACCTGTTCACTTCTGCATATACCGTTCATTAATTTCCCTTGTGAATGTTGTGAGAATTTAGATATAACATCTTTAAACTTATCACAAAATGCTGGAGTAACTCAGCAGGTCTGCTGCCTGACCTGCTGAGTTACTCTAGCACTTTGTGATACCTTCGATTTGTCCAGCATCTGCAGTTACTTTCCTACACATCTTTAAACTTGTCACCTTAGTATTTTCCTGCACTCTCACTCACATTGCTGCATCGCTATGTTATTAATCATCAGTTTATTTATCTTTTTACCTTTCTAACTTCCCATTCCTGGTTACTTTCTCATATCTGACTTCCATTTGAGGTTCCCTTCAAAGGAGAGGTTTGTCACTGTGAGAATGTTTAACAAGGCCATGGGGAGTGATGGTAGGAAGGGGCCGACTCACCCCTCTCTTCATGGAAGTAGAGCAAGATACTCCGGCCATCCTGGTGTGGGACTAGGGTTGCCAACTCCCTCACTCCCAAATGAGGGACATAGGGTGACGTCACTGCCCCGCGTCCCACGTCATCTCCAACAGGATCCCACTACTGGCCACATCTTCCCATCTCCACCCCTTTCTGCTTTTCGTAGAGACCGTTCCGTCCGAAACTCTCTAGTCAACTCGTCCCTTCTCTGGAGAAAAGGAATAGTTTGACGTTTCTAGTCAAGACCATTTGTGGACTCCACCTTTCCTCATTCATCATTGCTGGCTTTGATTTGTCCTTTTGCATTCCTTTCATTTATTTTTGTCGTTATACCGTTTTATATCTCTCGTTTCCCTCTCCCCGGTTTAAATTTTTTTAGAAGGGTCTCAACCCAAAAGGTCACCTATTCCTTTTCTCCTTAAAAGACATTTGGACAGGTTCATGAATGGGAAGAGTTTAGAGGGATATGGGCCAAATCTGGGCAAATGGAGCTAGCTTAGTTGGGGACTTGATCAACATGGACAAGGTGGGCTCAAGGGCCTGTTTCTGTGCTGTGTGATGTTATGAATCTACGACTCCATTCAGAGCATGATTGAAAACGCCCAAGTAACAGTAACTTCCACTCACTGCGACGCAGAAACTTTAGTGTGATCCAGATTCACGAGGTTCTTTTGTAAAGAAATCCATGTCACACCTTGGTCTGAAACTGTTGCATTGACAAACGGTTCCTGTCAGCAGCCAGGAGCTCCACACATTGAGCAGATGCTGCACTGCATCATTCAGCTCAGGTCAGGTCAGGTGACCCAAACCTGAGTGTGAACTCTAGAAACAACCAGGATCCCAGCTCCTTCTCTTCTGCACAGAATACCCCTCAGAAGCACTGTTGCACTTCCATGAAGTTGCCTTGTTTTACATCTGGGACACATCTGGTGGTCTGCGTGTGGGAGCGTGGATCAGTGGGTTCTCACAGAGATGCACCTGTGCTAAGGCAGGAACAAAGTGGTATAGAAATAATGGAAGCACAAGGAACTGCAGGTGCTGGAATCTTGTGCAAAACTCCAAGTGCTGGAGTAACTCAGTGGGTCAGGCAGCAGCTGGGGAAGAAATGGATATTTTGAGGTTAGTTTATTGTCATGTGTACCGAGGTACAGTGAAAATCTTTTGTCGCGTGCTAACCTGTCAGTGGAAAGATAATACATGATTACAATCGTGCAGATATATAATAAAGGGAATAACATGAATAACGTTTAGTGCAAGGTCCAGTAAAGTCTGATCAAGGATAGTCCAAGGGTCTCCAATGGGGCAGATAGTAGCTCAGAGTTGCTCTCTGGTTGTGGTAGGATGATTCAGTTGCCTGATAACAGCTGGGACGAAACTGTCCCTGAATCTGGAGGTGTGCGTTTTCACACTTCTGTACCTTTTGCCTGATGGGAGAGGGGAGAAGAGGGAGTGGCCGGGGTGTGACTCATCCTTGATTATGCTGCTGGCCTTGTCGAGGCTGCGTGAGGTGTAGATAGATAGGTAACGTTTCTGGTCAGGACACATATTCAGGCATTTTTTATATATACACATGTATAAGTATGCATGTTTGTGAGGTAGAAACAATGATAGCTCATCTCCATGGGTTAATTTACAAGGGCAATTCACAGGTTGAAGTCTCTGTGTTGAGATGATGTGGCTGCAGCTGCAAAGATGTCAACAGTTATAAAGGAGGAAGTATCCCCTACGGGTGGCCAATCCGACCCGGGGTTTCCCAGAGTGAACCCAGGGAGCAGTCCACACACATGGAGATGTGAACTCTCCCACAAGTGACAACTGACACCTTACAGTCTGTCCTGTCATTTAATTCAGTCTTGGCAAATCTCTAACACAACATATAAATTATATGAAGTCTGAAGAAGGGTCTCGACCTGAAACATCACCCATACCTTCTCTCCAGAGATGCTGATTGTCCCGTTGAGTTACTCCAGCATTTTGTGTCTGTCTTCCATATCTATCAAATTTTAACCCTGCTTCTTTGATGAACAACTATCAACTATCTGAAGAAGGGTCTCAACCTGAAACATCACCTATTCCTTTTCTCTAGAAATGCTGAGTGACCCGCTGAATAACTCTAGCTTTTTTATAACTATCTATCCAATCTATTCACAGTTGAAAATTAACAACAGACCTATTGTTCATTTCTATTTTTAACAAGAATAGAGGGTCAGGGTCATACAGCGCAGAGACCGACCCATCAGCCCACCTCCTCCATGCTGACCAAGATGCCGTATCTAAGCTAGTCCCGTATGCCCATATCTGGCCCATATCTCTCTAGAAAATGTTCCTGTCTATGTACAGTCCAAGTCGGCCAAAACATAGGTGGCGCAGCGGTAGAGTTGTTGCCTTACAGCACTTGCAGCGCCGGAGACCCGTGTTCCATCCCAACCACGGGCGCTGTCTGTACAGAGTTTGTACGTTCTCCCCATGACCTGCGTGGGTTTTCTCCGAGATCTTCGGTTTCCTCCCACACTCCAAAGACGTACAGGTTTGTAGTCAAATTGGCTTTGTAAATGTAAAACAAAAATGGTCCCTAGTGGGTATAGGACAGTGTTAATGTGCGGAGATCGCTGGTCTGCGCGGACTCAGTGGGCCGAACGGGCCTGTTTCCCTGTCGTATCTCTAAACTAAGTAAAGTTGGGTGCTGGGTTGTGGTGAGGCCTTTGAACACGAGACCGCAGTGCGGATGGAATGAGATGGTTGGTTAGTGAGCTGCCTGGAGCTGTGTTTGAGGCTGGCCAAGCAGCGGAGAGAGCTGGGGATGGACATGCTCACCGATGTCATGGACCCTCGCCCTGCCTTCACTGCACCTCGGTACAGATGACGATAATACACCAACACCAACACAAACAGCAGCAGCGTGTTCGCCCGCCCCGGATCGGACTTATCATCAGCGGAACCGGCCGTCTTCAGAGGCTCGCCTTAGGCTCGGGCCGCTGCGGACCGTCCGGCGCGGCCTGCAACCACAACAACCTGACTGCAGGAGAAGACGGCAGGAGAAGGGAAAGACATTGTGGCCTTCCATCACAGTGAGGAGAGGACTGGAGGAGACTCACTGTGATGGATGTTTCTTTGATGGATGTTTCTTTTTTTGTGTGTTTTTGGGGTTGTGTAATTTTAATGCCTATTTAATGCTTTTATTGTTGGACTGTGGGTGACTGAATTTCATCCAATATTGGATGACAAATAAAGCTATCTTGAATCTTGAATCTTGAACACAGCTGGCCAGACCTGTACTTTGATTGAGAACACAAATATCTCTACATCTACTCTGCATTATTGAATGCCCATCTGTCATTGTCCAACATGCCCCAGGGTACTGCAACAATTCATACGCTGAAATAAACCGTTACAAATGCCCTACAAAATTACAAAAACATGTTTAAATAAGAATACAGTGGCACGGTGGCACAGCGGTAGAGTTGCTGCCTTACAGTGCCAGAGACCCGGGTTCGATCCTGACTACGGTAGCTGTCTGTACGGAGTTTGTACGTTCTCCCCATGACTGCGGGTTTTCTCCGGCTGCTCCGGTTTCCTCCCTCATTCCAAAGACGTTCAGGTTTACGGGTTAGTGGCCTTTGGTAAAAATTGTAAATTGTCCCTCATGTGTAGGGTTGTGCTAGTGCAGTGGTTCCCAACCTGTGGGTCGCGACCCCAAACGGGGGTCGCGACACCAATGCCATGGGGTCGTTAAATGATTTTGAGCTGATATGAATATTATATAAAACACGGTGAAATCCATATTAAGATAGTTATATAAATTCATACTATGAAACTAAATGTAACAGTTCCCTAAGTCACTCAACACAACGTGTTGTCACTCAAGCCAGTATTGAACATGTTTGGTTTCTGTTTTGTCTTGGTCGCGCCACCGCTGTCGCTCCTCCCACTTACCTAGTGTTGTACGCGCGCTTGCAGTGACACGTAGTTAGTTTTGTTCGAGTGATTCTTAACCCTTTAAAAATGAGTGTAAGAAAGAGAAAGTACAGTGATGATTTCTTGAAATGGGGATTCACTGACATAGTTAATGCAGGTGTGGAAAGACCACAGTGTGTAGTATGTTTGGAAGTTCTTGCTCATGAGTCTATGAAACCAGCTAAACTTCAAAGACATCTCGAAACTAAGCACCCTGATTTGAAAGATAAAAGTATTGACTTTTTTAAAGCAAAAGTTGTTGGTGTCAAAAGCCGCCGGCTTGATAGCAGTGGATTATTTCAAAACAAAAATGTAGCCGCCATTGAAGCTTCATACACGGTTGCATTAAGAATAGCACGTGCTAAAAAGCCACACACAATAGCTGAGAATCTTATTTTTCCATGCACCAAAGATATTGTACGTCTCATGATCGGTCCTGAAGCGGTAAATAAATTATCGCTTCTATCCGTGTCAAACAATACGGTAAAACGAAGGATAACAGATATGTCCGAGGATATTTTATGCCAAATTATTCAAGAATTAAAAGAAACTCCAACTGGGCTGTTCAGCATACAGCTTGATGAAACTACTGATGTGACAAACTTTGCACAACTTCTTGTGTATGTTCGTTATTATAAAAATGAAAAAATTAAAGAAGAATTCTTGTGTTGTAAGCCTCTGCAAACTTCAACTACTGCTGCTGATATTTTTGATTTAATTGATGATTTCTTTAATGAACATTCAATTGAATGGAAGAAATTATGCGGAGTTTGTACTGACGGGGCACCTGCAATGCTCGGCTGTAAGTCTGGCTTCCAATCGTTGGTTAAAAAAGTGACTCCAGAAGTAATTGGGACTCACTGCATGATTCATCGACAAGTATTAGCTACCAAGACGTTACCTGAACCATTGAAAGAAGTGCTTAACCGAGTGATTAAAGCAGTAAATGTCGTTAAATCAAGGCCACTTGCAACACGGCTCTTCAAAGTTTTATGTGAGGATTTGGGATCAACGCATGAAGCACTATTGTTTCACACAGAGGTAAGATGGCTCTCGAAAGGAAAGGCGTTGAAGAGATTTTTTGAATTAAGAGGAGAGCTTCAAATATTTCTCGATTCTCAAAATGCAAGCGAATATGAATCATTGTTGACGGATGAATTTACGTTGTGCAAATTGGCATACCTGGTCGACATTTTTGAGATATTTAATAGTGTTAATACAGGATTACAGGGTAAGGAAAGTACGATAATATCTTTGTCTGAAAACATATCGTCTTTCAAAATGAAATTGGAACTCTGGATCACCAAAATTAACCATAAGAAATTATACATGTTCCCAACACTTGTCCAATTTGTTGAAGAAGCGGCAAATGAAATTAACATCGATGACTTATGTAGCTTGATACAAGAGCATTTGGAAATTCTTACTGTTCGATTAAGAAGTTATTTTCCTGATGAATGTTGCAAATCTTTCTCCCTTACAATCAACCCATTCAATGCCAATGTATCTAATATCCCTGAAGCAGCAGAAGAAGAGTTCATCGACTTAAAAAACAATTTTGAAGCTAAATCATGGTTTGGTGAATTGCAACTACAAGAATTTTGGGCAAAAAGTTTCCAAAAATTCCCAGTAATATCAGAAATCGCGATAAGGAATTTATTGCCCTTCCCAACAACTTACTTATGTGAAGCAGCATTCTCCCAACTTCTCATCCTTAAAAACAAATACCGAAATAAATTAAATCTGGAAGACGACTTGAGGTGTGCCATATCGACAACGGAGCCCAGGATAGAATTGCTAGCTAAAAAACTGCAATACCAGCCGTCTCATTAAAGTCAGTTCATAAACATATTTTACATAACGGTGGAAATTTGTGTGTTCGAACAATTTTGAATTGATTTGCAATTAATTAATGTTTGTAGGAGCTTTGGAATTTTTTATGAATAAATAATCTATAATTCAATAATCGCAATATATGGCAGTTTGTTGTACAAAAACCGAATGTATATATAAGATATTTTAAGGGTTGGGGTCGCTTCATGATTGCTTGTTCTAAAATGGGTCGCTATATTTGAAAGGTTGGGAACCACTGTGCTAGTGTATGGGGTCAGCACAGACTCGGTGGCCCTGTTTACGTGCTGTATCTCTAAACTAAACAACATTTTATGTTCCTCACACTTCGTCAATCTACAGTCTCAGTATTCTGATCATTTTTTTCTCACCGTTTGGTCCCCTGCTTCTCTGACCTAATTCTTTCATTTCAAAAAGGTCGGGGCACAATGTAGGCCCCCAAAATACTGGGCCCCAAAACACTGGGTCCCAAAATACTGGGCCCCAAAATACTGGGCCCCAAAACACTGGGTCCCAAAATACTGGGCCCCAAAACACTGGGCCCCAAAATACTGGGCCCCAAAATACTGGGCCCCAAAACACTGGGCCCCAAAATACTGGGCCCCAAAACACTGGGCCCCAAAATACTGGGCCCCAAAATACTGGGCCCCAAAATACTGGGCCCCAAAACACTGGGCCCCAAAATACTGGGCCCCAAAATACTGGGCCCCAAAATACTGGGCCCCAAAATACTGGGTCCCAAAATACTGGGCCCCAAAATACTGGGCCCCAAAATACTGGCCTCCAAAGGCTTTCTGGAGCCAGAGGCAGTGATGGGGCCGAGGCAGTGACAACAGCAATGAGAGAACTGCCCAGCAGAGGGGGCTGGAGAGCAACCGGATCTCCCTTTGTTGAGATCAGATATCACTTGGTTTGGGAACAGCTCCATCCAAGACCACGGGCAATTGCAGGGAATTGTGGACGCAGCCCAGACCATCACACCAACCAACCCCCGCCCCCCCCGCTTCCATTGACTCAATTTACACCTCACGCTGCCTCGGCAAGGCCAGCAACATAATCCAGGACAGGTCGCACCCTGGCCACTTCCTCTTTTATAGGGCAAAAGGTACAGAAGTGTGAAAACGCACACCTCCAGATTCAGGGACAGTTTCTTCCCAGCTGTTATCAGGCGACTGAATCATCCTACCACAACCAGAGAGCAGTGCTGAACTACTGTCTACCTCATTGGTGACTATCTCTCATCGGACTTTACTGGCTTTACCTTGCACTAAACGTTATTCTCTTACCATGTGTCTGTACGTTGTGGATGGCTTAATTGTAATCATGTATTGCCTTTCTGCTGACTGGTTAGCACGCAACAAAAGCTTCTCACAGTAACTCGGTGCATGTGACAATAAACTAAACTGAAACTGATAGGGAGGGGGTATAGATCTCACTCCGCTCCCTCCACCCACACTGAGACGGGCAGCGTTAGATCACCGATGGGGTCGGGCGGGTGGCCGACATCATCCTGGCTGTTTTTGGGAGTCAGATTCAGATTAACGTTCCCCTGTCTTCCCCTTGGTTCGTGGTCAGCTCACTGACCCGGCCAGAGACCGGGAGGTGATCCAACTCGTGCCAAATGGGTCGAGCACCCAACTTTCACCCGCAGTCACAGGCAGAGCAGAGCAGCAATCTGGACGTTACAGAGAGAATCCCATCTCCTAGCAGAAGGTACGTCTGCTGGAATTGCCACCACAGAACAAAGGACAAAGGTCGACACAGAATGCTGGAGTAACTCAGCGGGTCAGGCAGCATCTCGGGAGAGAAGGAATGGGTGACGTTTCATATCATATCATATCATATATATACAGCCGGAAACAGGCCTTTTCGGCCCTCCAAGTCCAAGTTTCGGGTAGAGACCCTTCTTCAGACTGGTGTCAGGGGAAGGGGCTCAGCTTAAACTTACTTTAGTTTATTGTCAGGGAGGGACTGCAGATACTGGTTTACACCAAAGATAGACACAAAGTGCTGGAGTAACTCAGCAGGTCAGGCAGCATCTCTGGAGAAAAGGAATAGGTGACGTTTTGTGTCGGACCCTTTCTTCAGACTGGTCTTCAGACCCTCCCTGTCACTGATATCCTCTAATCCAGGCAGCCTTCTGGTAAAGCAGCTGAAAGGTTTAGACTCAGGGTTGGAATGAATCATGTTCTCCATCTCCCCTCACTGACGAGCCTGACCTGTTGGCTGAATCCAGAATGTTCTGTTTATCCCATGTCTTACAAGAAGCCTGCTTCAATTACTTTACACCTGCTTCAGCCAGCAGCTAGCTGTTTGGGCACAAAGACCTCTCATGCCGATGTACCAGAGGATCCTTGCACCCGGGACTGGAGCAGGGGCTGTGTGAGCTGTGATGGTCAAGCAGGGATACAGACACCAGAGGGGATGGTCCAGCTGCCTGAGGGTCAGCCACACCTGGCTGCTGCCAGAGTGGTGACACCAGCCTAATCATGCCCTCACACCTGGGGACCCACCCTTGCGATAGGGATGGTCTGTGATCACTGGAATGTGGTGAGAACTGTATTTATAGTAAATTCCACACAGCTAAACCTCCCGCAGTGAGCCAGCATCACTGCTGGGGTCATCAGGCTGTGTTGATAGCATGCGTGGGCTCTCAGCCCAACTGAAGGATCACTTCAAGTGCTCTGAATGACGCCATCTGCTGCGGTACTGGGTTCTTCAGTCCCAGATCATTAGCCCTTGTGTCGTTTCCATTAAAGCAAAGTGGAATTTGTACAAAACACCTTGCTCTGGAACGTACATTAGTTTAGTTTAGTTTATTGTTGCATGTACTGAGGATACAGTGAAAATCTTGGATGTAAACTCCTCATCAAACACAAAGAGTGGGTGACGTTTGGGTCGAGACCCTTCTTCACTGAAGTCTGAAGAAGGGTCTCGACCTGAAACGTCACCCATTCCTTCTCTCCAGAGATGCTGCCTGAACCGCTGAGTTACTCCAGCTTTTTGTGTCTAAACCAGCGTCTGCAGTTCCTTCCTACACATTAGATGCAGAGAACAGGGTCTCTGCTCATTCCGAAGCAACTGGACCTCGATTTCTTCATCGTCAGACAATCAACATGAATTGGCAGCCACATCTCCTCACTAACCTTCGGCACAGGGGCACCTCAAGGCTGTGTGCTCCATCCCCTGCTCCACTCTCTCTGCAGTACACCCATGATCCAGCACATCCATGACCCAGTACACCCATGACCCAGTACACCCATGATCCAGCACACCCATGACCCAGTACACCCATGACCCAGTACACCCATGATCCACTACACCCATGATCCAGTACACCCATGACCCAGTACACCCATGACCCAGTACACCCATGATCCACTACACCCATGATCCGGTACACCCATGACCCAGTACACCCATGACCCAGTACACCCATGACCCAGTACACCCATGACCCAGTACACCCATAATCCACTACACCCGTGATCCAGTACACCCATGACCCTGTAGCCAGACACAGCTCCAACCCCATCTTTAAATTCTCCGATTATACCATCGTAGTTAGAGGAATAACCACTAATGATGTGTTAGAGTGCAGAAGGGTGATCAGTCATCAATAAATTGAATGGTGCCAGAACAATAATCTTTTTCTCACCGTTAGCAAGACCAAGGAGCAGGTTGTATTCTTCAGGAGGGGAATGCCTGGGGTTCAAGAACCTGAAGGCAGCCACAAAATGCTGGAGTAACTCAGTGGGTCCAGGCAGCATCTGTGGAGAGAAGGAATGGGTGACATTTTGGGTCGAGGCAACTTAGGGTTACCAACTGTCCCGTATTAGCCGGCACATCCCGTATTTTGGGCTAAATCTGTTTGTCCCGTATGGGACTGCCCTTGTCCCTTATTAGGCCCGGGGGGTGCTGTAGGCCCAGACACTGTAGGCCCAGACACTGTAGGCCCGGGGCCACTGTAGGCCCGGACAGTGTAGGCTAACGGAGTGTGTTCGGGGAGCGGGACCGAATGTGTTCGCCTAGTGGAGGTTGCGTAGCAACCTGCCTCCCGGCCCGGGCGGTCGCCATTGGTGGAGCTGAAGCACATGGCCACTGGCTGGGTGATGGCATGTGGGGCGCGGGCGGTGATGTCACTTTTTGTCCCTTATTTGGGAGTTAGAAAGTTGGCAACCCTACTCTCAGTACTACCAAGAAGGTACAGGTGCCTGAGGACAGTAACCTCCAGGTTCAAGACCAGCTTCTTCCTATCAACTGTTGGGTTGTTGAACCTCCTTCCACGACCCTAACCACAGCCCTACCTCAATCACCGCAACCCTAACAGGCCACTGGAGGCTCTGCACTACCATGGCTGCTCCACACACTCTGGTTTTTGCTGCATCATGGTCTGGTTTACTTAAGAATAATTGATAATTTATCGTCTATTTATTGTTGTTGCCATGGCACCTAATGAGCCTGTAGAGCTGCAGCAAATAAAAATGTCATTGTTCTGGTTCCTATCCAGTGCATGTGATGAATAAGCACTGTAACACCATGAATATTACAACAATGCAGATTATGATTTAAAAGAACGTTTCAAGAGGCAGCAAACTGGCTCAGCAGTAGATTTGCTGCCTTGCAGCACCTGAGACCCGGGTTCGATCCTGACTACGGGTGCTGTCTGTACAGAGTTTGCAGGTTGTCCCTGTGACCTGCGTGGGTTTTCTCCGGGTGCTCCGGTTTCCTCCCATCCTCCATGGGTTAATTAGCTTGGTATAATGGTAAATTGTCCCCAGTGCGTGCAGGATAGTGTAAGTGTGAGGGGATCACTGGTCAGCACAGACTTGGTGGACCGAAGGGCCTGTTTCCGCTCTGTATCTCTAAACCAGTGCTTCTTAAACTGGTGAATGGTTCACCCAAGGGTGAATGAAACGAGAGGGGCGCATGAAGGGTGAGTGACTTAATAAATATAAAATTATACACAAAGACCAAAATTACCAAAAAACATAAAACATTTGGTTGGGGGTGAATGAAATTTTGTAATAAAGACTCAAGGGTGAATGAATCTGCGCTGCCCCAGCAGCTGCCACTCACCTGCAGTCCGTCTGTCTTTGTGTTTTATGTTGTTTTTTTGTCTTAATTGTAGTGTTTAGATGTGATGTGTTTTTTGTGGTTGTGTGTTATGTGGGGGGGGGGGGGGGGGGGGGGGGGGGGGGGGGGGGGACTGTAAAATTGTCTCTTCCGAACGGAAATGCAACCTTTGTTCTGGGTGGTGTCTCCGTTCCCGCTGCGGCCTACCATCGGCCAAACACCTGGAGCTGGCGGCCTCCAGCTGGGACCACCTGGGCTCTGGTTCACAGAGCCCGCGGACCGGACGTACCATCTGCGGAGCTGGCTGCCTTCAGAGGCTTCGGCCGCGGGCCGCGTGGATATCGGAAGCTCGCAGCCCCTGGGTGGGGGCCGACATCGGGAGCTCCGGCAGCGGCAGCATCTTCGCACGCCCCGAATCGCGGGGCTTGGGTCGGCCCGCTGCGGACCTTTCACCGTCCGGCGCAGCCTGGAATTTCTCCGCCCGGCGGGGGCTTCAATGTCGGGAGTCCCGACCGCCGCGACGTGGCAACTTCAACAGCCTGACCGCGGGAGAAGACGGCAGGGGAAGAGAAAATACATTCTGGCCTTCCATCACAGTGAGGAGGTGACTGGAGGAGGCTCACTGTGATGGATGTTTCTTTATTTTTTGTTTTGTGTTGGTTGTGATTGTGTGTGAAATTGTTTATTTTTATTGCTCTTATTGCTGGACTGTGGGTAACCTTTCATTTCACTGCACATCTTGTATGTGTATGTGACAAATAAACTTGACTTGACTTGATTTAAGAAGCATTGCTCTAAACTAAACTAAACAGGCTTAATTTACCAAATGTTTATCGACAAGCTCATTCAGCGTTATCGTGGGATTTCCAAATACATTGAGGCAGGTCGTTTGTACAGCTGGTGTCACAACATAAGAAGCTGAGTGGGCCATTCAGCCCCTCGAGCCTACCCCGCCATTCAATGATCCTGGTTAGTCTTCCACCAGGGTGCCATTTTCCTGTACCATCCACATATTGTTCTAATCCTTTATATACCTGTATATCTGGAACCCTATTGATCTTGGTTCAGAATGAACTCAGAGACAGATAGTGAACAATGTGGAAAAGATGTGGTTGGCAATATAGGTGGAAAAACAGAGTCATACAATGTGGAAACATGCCCTTTGGTCCACTTGCCCACACCGGCCTACATGCCCTATCTGCTGGTTCCACCTGTCCTATCCATGTACCTTTTAAAATATTTCTTAAACGTTGAGATAGTACCTAGCTCAATCACCATCTCTGGCAGCTTACTCCATACACCTGCCATCATTTGTGTGAAAAAGTTACCTCTCAGGCTCCTATTAAATCTTTCCCCCCTCACCTTAAACCTATGGTTCTCGATTCCCCTACTCTGGGCAAGAGACTCTGTGCATCTACCTGATCTATTCCTCTCATGATTTTGTACACCTCTGTAAGATCACCCCTCATCCTCCTGCACTCTATGGAATAGAGTCCCAGCCTGCTCAACCTCTCCCTTTAGCTCAGGCCCACGAGTCCTTGCAACATCCTTGTAAATCTTCTCTTTGCATCTTGAAAGGCTGGGTTTTTTTTAATGACAGACGACTGGGAAATGTTGATATTTTAGAGTACCTGAGTATTTAGAAGGATGAGAGGGGATCTTATTGAAACATAAAAGATTATTAAGGGATTGGACACGCTAGAGGCAGGAAACATGTTCCCGATGTTGGGGGAGTCCAGAACCAGGGGCCACAGTTTAAGAATAAGGGGTAGGCCATTTAGAACGGAGATGAGGAAAAACTTTTTCACTTAGAGAGTTGTGAATCTGTGGAATTCTCTGCCTCAGAAGGCAGTGGAGGCCAAATCTCTGGATGCATTCAAGAGAGAGCTAGATAGAGCTCTTAATAAAAGCGGAAACAAGGGAGATGGGGAGAGGGTAGGAATGGGGTACTGATTGTGGATGATCTGCCATGATCACAGTGAATGGTGGTGCTGGCTTGAAGGGCTGAATGGCTTCCTCCTGCACCTATTGTCTATTGACTATTGTCACCACCATCTGGTTGAGGAATTTTCTCCTCATCCCAGTGTTAACCAGCCCTGTTTCTGCTCCCTGAGCAGGAGCTACAGACTAGAGAGGCACATCATATGCATGTGGGGTGAGGGAGGTAGAAACATAGAAAATAGGAGGAGGCCATTCAGCCCTTCGAGCCAGCACTGCCATTCAATATGATCATGGCTGATCATCCAAAATCAGTACCCCGTTCCTGCTTTCTCCCCATATCCCTTGATTCCATTAGAGCTAAATCTAACTCTCTCTTGAAAACATCCAGTGAATTGACCTCCACTGCCTTCTGCGGCAGAGAATTCCACAGATTCACAACTCTCTGGGTGAAGAAGTTTTTCCTCATCTCAGTCCTAAATGGCCTACCCCTAATTCTTAAATTGTGACCCTTGGTTCTGGACTTCCCCAACATCAGGAACATTTTTCCTGCATCTAGCCTGTCCAATCCCTTAAGAATTTTATATGTTTTTACAAGATCTCCTCTCATCCTTCTAAACTCCAAATGAATATAAGATCAGAGAGTCCAAGACATAACCATACCATTTTGCACTGTCCCAATGGTGTCAGGAACATTTCTTCACACAAAAGCTAGGGGGAAATTGCAATTCCTTTCTTAAATTTCAACGCAAAGATTAAATTATTTTCTACAAAGGTGATAAGATATTGAGTCCAAAGCAAATGACTCTGTATGTCTCTATGATAATTGGATAGGAAAGGTTTAGAGGGATATAGGCCAAAGGTGGGCAAATGGGATTAGCTTGGATGGGGCATCTTGGTCTGCATGCATGAGTTGGCCCCAAGATCTAGTTTTCTGTGAATCAAATGTATGGAGTTAAGATAGAGACCAAACGTTTGACAAAACAGGTATCTATATACTAAAACCTTTGTTTGTTTGTTTGTTCCTGAACTACAGACAAAACGGTACACGATAGCGCGACAATTTTAGGCCCACCTTACTCACCGTCGTCCCTTTGGTGCTAATGGAAGAAGTTTCATTGAAAGGGGAAGGGGAGGGCGAGGGGAGGGGGAGGGGAGGGGGAGGGGGAGGGGGAGGGGGAGAGGGGAGGTGGAGGGGGAAGGAGCAGATGGAGGGGGAGGGGGAGGGGGAGGAGAGGGGGAGGGGGAGGAGGAGGGGGAGGGGGAGGGGGAGGGGGAGGGGGAGGGGGAGGGGGAGGGGGAGGGGGAGGGGGAGGGGGAGGGGGAGGGGGAGGGGGAGGGGGAGGGGGAGGGGGAGGGGGAGGGGGAGGGGGAGGGGGAGGGGGAGGGGGAGGGGGAGGGGGAGGGGGAGGGGGAGGGGAGGGGGAGGGGGAGGGGGAGGGGGAGGGGGAGGGGGAGGGGGAGGGGGAGGGGGAGGGGGAGGGGGAGGGGGAGGGGGAGGGGGAGGGGGAGGGGGAGGGGGAGGGGGAGGGGGAGGGGGAGGCAGGGCCGTCTTAACGCATGGGCCTGATGGGCACTTGCCCGGGGGCCCCATGCTGATCTGTGTATGTTAAGTGACTTGCAATAAATAAATACTACTTTTAAAATGTAGGTTCAATAAGTGCTTTTTTTGCAACATTTTCAGTGCTTCTCACAGCAATCTGTAAGTGCTTTTTGCAACAATGTAGCACCCTAAGTCCATCGCTAAGTGCTTTTCGGTAAGTGCTTTTCGCCGGCACGACGGGGGGGGGGGGGGCTGGTAGGGAAAGGGGGGTGGGGGAGAGTAACGGTAGGGGCCCCAGTACACTGCTTTGCCCGGGGGCCCATAATGCTGTAAAAACGGCCCTGGGGGGAGGGGGAGGGGGAGGGGGAGGGGGAGGGGGAGGAAAGGGGGAGCGGAGGGGAGGGGAGCGGAGGGGAGGGGAGGGGAGGGGAGGGGAGGGGAGGGGAGGGGAGGGGGGGAGGAGAAGGTGCTGCACCAATGCAGGAGAGGTTTGGGCCCAACTTGGTCTGGTGAGGGACTAAAAGTCTATTTTGGCCACTGCTCTCACATATCCATGGTAGAAGCCCTGAAATGATCGGCATTATACAGGAGGAGGTAGTGGAGATCATGACTGTAGTATCCATAAACATCTGTCCACAGGAACACACAACATGCAGGAAACTTTCAGCAGAGCAGGCAGCATCTGTGAAAAGAGGAACAGATTTAACGTTTCCACTTTATTTCAGGTTTCTAGCATCTGCAGTTTGTGATCCCATTTTGCTGTTGAGTGAGGCCAGTAACAAGGGAAGAGCGTGTGACCAGGGTTCCTTATTGAAGTCAAACAATCAGCTAACAGTGGCTGACACAACAGTGAATCTAAGGTGACACCACATAGATCTCAGAAGTACTGAACATGCAGTCACAATGTATACACTCCCAGTCTCAGCTCCTCTCCCCACAAATGTAGCAAAACCCATGACAATAACAACTATCTCCAGATATTAAATGACTTCCATTAACGTAACGTTTCTGAAGTACAGTACACAGCTGTCAGCTGCCAGGCTGTGTCCGATGTTGGCAGTGGGTCACCTTAACCGCTACCTGGATCATTCATTGGTCCATGAGACATTTTAAGAAGTGCTTAAAATGCCCATGGTTATCAAACTCCTAAACAGATCTGCCATCAGCTACAGGTGTGGTCCCAATCTTCCAACCTACTTCATTGTGGCCCTTGCACTTTTTATTTATCTACACTTTCTCTGTACCTGTAATGCTAGACTGTTATAACACTGTATTCTGCATGATCTGGCAACGCAGCAGCACGCTGGTAGAGCCACTGCCTTACAGCGCCAGAGACCCGGGTTCGATCCTGACATCGGGAGCTGTCTGTGTGGAGTTTATAATTTCTCCCTGTGACCGCGTGGGTTTCCTCCGGGTGTTCCAGTCTCCTCCCACTTCCCAAAGACCTGCAGGTTTGTAAGTTAATTGGCCCTCTGTAAATTGCCCCTCGTGTTTAAGGAGTGGATGAGAAAGTGGGACAACATGGAACCAGTGTGAATGGGCGATCAGTATTCAGTGTGAACTTAATTGACCGAAGAGCCTGTTTCCATGCTGTATCGCTAAACTCAAGTCAAGTCAAGTTTATTTGTCACATACACATACACGATGTGCAGTGAAATGAAAGTGGCAATGCCTGCGGATTGTGCACAAAAAAGAATTACAGTTATAGCATATAAATAAAGTTAATACAGTTAATACAGAGAAGACAAAATTTAGTCCCTGGAGTTATAATAGTTAACAGTCCTGATGGTCTGTGGGAATAAACTCCGTCTCATCCTCTCCGTTTTCACAGCGTGACAGCGGAGGTGTTTGCCTGACCGTAGCATCTGGAACAGTCCATTGCTGGGGTGGTAGGGGGTCCCTCATAATCTTACTTGCTCTGGTTCTGCACCTCCTGATGTATAGGTCCTGCAGGGGGACGAGTGTAGTTCCCATGGTGCGTTCTGCCCAACGCACTACTCTCTGCAGGGCCATCCTGTCCTGGGCCGAGCTGTTCCCAAACCAGACTGTAATGTTGCCGGACAGGATGCTCTCTACAGCCCCAGAGTAGAAACAATGAAGGATCCTCAGAGACACTCTGAATTTCCTCAGCTGTCTAAGGTGGTAAAGGCGCTGCTTTGCCTTACCCACCAGTGCGGCAATGTGCGTTGCCCATGTCAGATCCTCTGTGATGCGGACTCCCAAATATTTAAAGCTGCTCACCCTATCCACAGTAGACCCATTTATCTCCAGTGGCGTGTACGTCCTTGGATGTTGAGCCCTTCTAAAGTCCACAATCAGCTCCTTATTTGACATTCAAGAGGAGGCTGTTGTTCTGACACCAGAGTGTCTCTGGTATGTTTCCCTTTTCACCAACTGTTGTCCTTGTGCATGGATTGATGGTACTCATATGAAGTATATTTTGACTGGATTGCACAGAACCAGAGTTTTTCACTGTATGTCAGTACACATGACAATAGTAAATCAGTACTGATTCCCAATGACCACCAGGCCGCTCTGGTGCAGACAAGGGGCCTTGTTCACATTGAGGACATGCCCATCATTGATACACACGCACACCGACACACACACGCTGATACACACGCACACCGACACACACACGCTGATACACACGCACACCGACACACACATGCTGATACACACGCACACCGACACACACACACACACACACACACACACACTGAAACATACACACGCACACTGACATGCACACACACACACACACACTGGCACACACACACACACACACACAGACACACACTCACTTACACGGCACGGTAGCGCAGCGGTAGAGTTGCTGCTTTACAGCGAATGCAGCGCCGGAGACTCAGGTTCGATCCTGACTACGGGTGCTGCACTGTAAGGAGTTTGTACGTTCTCCCCGTGACCTGCGTGGGTTTTCTCCGAGATCTTCGGTTTCCTCCCACACTCCAAAGACGTACAGGTTTGTAGGTTAATTGGTTGGGTAAATGTAAAAATTATCCCTAGTGGGTGTAGGATAGTGTTAATGTACGGGGATCGCTGGGCGGCACGGACTTGGAGGGCCGAAAAGGCCTGTTTCCGGCTGTATATATATGATATGATATGATAATACTGATGCTCACACACACATACACACAATGCACACACACACACACACACACACACACACACACACACACACACACACACACACACACCCCACACACACACACACACGCACACAGCAGACATGCACACACACTCACACACACACACACATACAAACTCACACACACACACATTCACATATAGACACATACACACTCACATGCTCACACATACGCACACAGATGCACTCATGCGCACTCATGCGCACACACACGCACACACTTGGACACACATACAAACTCACACACACACACACACATTCACATATAGACACATACACACACACCCGAACACACACACTCACTCGGACACACTCACAGTCATCTACACATCCACAAAAAACACACACCTACTTGCACGCACACCCCATCCATACACACTACACATCCCCAAACACACAGATACAAATGTATACTCATCCAGACACTCGCACACAACCCTGATGCACACACTTACACACAAGCCTCACACACACCCATGTACCCATACACACACAACCCTGACACACACGCACACTCACACACTAGCTTCACACACAACCCTGACACACACACACACTAGCCTCACACACATCCCTGACACACACACACAGTCATTCAAACACTAGCCATACACACAACCCTGACAAACACTCACTCAAACACTAGCCTCACACACACACACACACGCACACACACACCCAAACACTAGCCTCACATACAACCCTGACACATACACACATACACACACACACTAGCCTCACACACACACACACACACACCCACACACACTCAAACACTAGCCTCACACACACACACTCAAACACTAGCCTCACACACACACACACACTCTCAAACACTAGCCTCACACACAACCCTGACACACACACACACACGCACACTCACACACTAGCCTCACACACACACACACATACACACACACATTAGCCTCACACCCACACACAACCCTGACACACACACACACTAGCCTCTCACACACACACACACTAGCCTCACACACACACACACTCACACACTAGCCTCACACACACACACACTCACACACTAGCCTCAAACACACACACTCACACACTAGCCTCACACACACACACTAGCCTCACACACACACACACACACTAGCCTCACTCACGCACACACTCGCACACTAGCCTCACACACACTCACACACGCACACTCACACACTAGCCTCACACACACTCACACACTTGCCTCGCACATGCACACACTTGCACACTAGCCTCACACACACACTCACACACACTCACACACTAGCCTCACACACTAGCCTCACACACACACACACACTCACACACACACACACTCACACACTAGCCTCACACACACACACACACACTCACACACTAGCGTCACACATACCCACAGACAGACACACAGACTGTGCGTTGCAGTGGCAGCTGGTGTTGAGTGGCAGGTTGTGACGTGGGGATGCTGGGCTGTGCACAGTGTGGGGTGTTGGAGGAGGAGAGTTTATGTACACAAACAGCAGGAACTTGGTATTTAATATAATGGGCATATTTAGTGATCAGAGACACATGCAGGGGGGCAGATGAGGGGGCTGGCAGGATGCAGGCTGGAGCGATGCTGCCACAGGGCTGGGGCTGGTAAGAGCAGCTCTCTGAGGGTCGGTGTCAGCGGCTGCACTGTGGTCTAACATTGCTCCCGGACAGTGTCACTCAATAAACTAGATGACATTCACGCATTAGTTTTGCACCAGTCATAAGCTTCATGCTCCCAGTCTCTGAACTGTTACAAAATGTGTAAGAAGGAACTGCAGATTCTGGTTTACACCGAGAGTAGACACAAAATGTTGGAGTAACTTCGCGGGATAGGCAGCATCACTGGGGAAAAAACAATAGGAGCCAATTCGGGTCAAGCCGGAAAAAGGGTCTCAGCTCTAAACGTCACCTATTCCTTTTCTCCAGAGATGCTGTCTGACCCACTGAGTTACCCCAGCACTCTGTGTTGCAACACCTCTCCTGACCCGTGCCCAGCTTGCTGCTCTGTGTGTGGTGTGTGAGCTCAGGGTTCCTGCAGAGAGTGGGTTCAGCACTAGCTTACAGCAGGGGGACAGAGGGTAACCAAGTTATTAGATGTTCTGGATTGCCTCATAGATTGTGACCATCACGTCCCGGAGTCATCAGCTCCACCCCTACACCTACCCTGAGGAACAGGAGCGTTCTGAGCCAGAAGGGCAGTATATATGGCACAGCTGGTGGAGCCACTGAACCACACTCCAGAGACCCAGGTTCCATCCTGACCTTGGACTCACTGTGTGGAGTCTGCATGTTCTCCCTGTGACCGCGTGGGTTTTCTCTGGGTACCCGAAACGTCACCCATTCCTCTCCAGAGATGCTGTCTGTCCCACTGAGTTACTCCAGCACTCTGTGTCTCTCTTCCGTTTAAACCAGCATCTGCAGTTCCTTCCTACAGGTTTGTACGTTAATTGACTTCGATAAAAATTGTAAATTGTCCCTCGTGTGTGGGCTAGTATGGGGTGATCGCTGGTCGGCGTGGACTCGGTGGGCCGAAGGACCTGTTTCCACACTGTATCTCTAAAGTCCAAAGTCTAAAGTTTTGAAAAGGACTTTGATAGGTTGGACAGAGGGTAAAGAAGTGACAAATGAACGACAGCGTTGCAAAACCTTCAGCTGATGTGCTCCCTGACAGGAAACTAAATGGCAGTGCCGCTCGGACAGTGAAGTACATACGTTGAAGATCTCTCTGGAGCTGCCCTCCACCCGAAACGTCACCCATTCCTTCTCTCCTGAGATGCTGCCTGACCTGCTGAGTTACTCCAGCATTTTGTGAACAAATACCTTCGATTTGTAACAGCATCTGCAGTTATTTTCTTATAGTACCTGGGGTCAGGATCGAACCCGGATCTCTGGCGCTGTGGGGCAGCAGCTCTATCAGCATCTTAATCAATCTCATTTTCTTCACCAACCCAGTTGTCATGGAAAGAAAGACAACATCGGTGGGTAAGACCACTGTACCGTCTTGTGAAGATGAAACTCAGCCTTCCCACTGTGGAAATCTCTCATAACATTCACTGCTGCAACTGGTGGATTTGAGAATGGACAGAGGCTGTGAACTGGGCATAACTGCAGGCAGGAGCTGCAGCAATCAGTGCAACCTGTGGCTTTGTGCACTGCAAGGCCCTGATACACCAACAAGGAACAGACAAAAGCGTGGACGAAGGAACTGCAGACGCTGGTTTCAACTGAAGATAGACACAAAAAGCTGGAGTAACTCAGCGGGTCAGATGGCATCTCTGGAGAGAAGGACTGGGTGATGCTTTGGGTCGAGTCATTCCTTCTCTCCAGTGATGCTGTCTGACCCACTGAGTTACTCCAGCTTTTCATGTCTATCTTGGACAAAGTGTGTCAGACCAAGTTTACTTCCAAGTGAAGTGCCAACAAAACCGCAGCAGCAGTCCACACTCCTGCTGAACTAAATAATCCACAACCACAGCACAGGGGTGGCACGGTGGCACAGCGGTAGAGTTGCTGCCTCACAGCGCCTGAGACCCATGTCCCATCCTGACTACGGGCGCTGTCTGGACAGAGTTTGTACCTTCTCCCCATGACCGCATGGGTTTTCTCCGGGTGCTCCGGTTTCCTCCCACACTCCAAAGACATGCAGGTTTGTAAGATAAATTACTTTGTTAAGTTTTTTAAATTGTCCCTAGCATTTCAGATAGTGTCAGTGTACAGGGTGATCGCTGGGCAGCATGGACTCGGTGGGCCGAAGGGCCTGATTCTAGCCTGTATTTCTAAAGTCTAAAGTCTAAATCAATTAACACACTGCAGTCCTGGAACACTGAATTGGTGCATGAAATTCTACCAATCAGCAAGAGAAAATGGCTGCACACAGCACCAAATGATGAAAGAAACTATTTACGGAGTTATCATGCATCATTTATCCTTAATGCAAAACACAAAGTGCTGGAGTATCTCAGTAGATCAGGCTGCATCTGTTGGGGGAATGGACAGGCAATGAATTGGATTGAGAACCTTCTTCAGACTGGCAAAACATAAAGTACTGGAGTAAATCAGCAGGTCGGGCAGCATCTGCACAGGGAATAGATAGGCGACATTTTGTGTCAGGACCCTTCTTGAGACCCAATCACAAATGTTGCCAATCCATTTCCTCCAAATAAGTTGCCTGACCCATTCTGTTACTCTCGCACTGTGTTTTTGACTAAAATTCCAGCATCTGTAGTTCCTTGTGTTTCCGTTTATCATTAATAACCTGTTCCATCTTGATTCTACCAGAACTTCTGGCTCCAGGGCTTTGGGCACTTTTCATCCAAACAGAGACTTGAAGCTGGACCAAAGTTCACTGAGCCTGGTTCCAGGTCAGTATTAACTGGATGTGGCAACAGCAAACCCTGACAGCAACCGATACCTGCCCATGACCCTGCACAGAGCTGTAAGGTCACCAGTTCAACCTCCAAACCACAGGCCATTGTGATCTGGACTAGGGTTGCCAACTGTCCCATATTAGCCCGGACATCCCGTATCTTGGGCTAAATTGTTTTGTCCTGTACGGGACCGCCTTTGTCTCGTATTAGGGCCGGGGGGGGCTGTAGGCCCAGACACTGCAGGCCTGGACACTGTAGGCCCGGACTGTGTAGGTCCGGACAGTGTAGGCCCGGACAGTGTAGGCCCGGACAGTGTAGGCCCGGACAGTGTAGGTCGGGACAGTGTAGGCCCGGACAGTGTAGGTCCGGACAGTGTAGGTTCGGACTGTGTAGGTCCGGACAGTGTGGGTCCATACAGTGTAGGCCCAGACAGTGTAGGTCCGGACAGTGTAGGTCCGGACAGTGTAGGTCCGTACAGTGTAGGCCCGGACAGTGTAGGCCCGGACAGTGTAGGCCCGGACAGTGTAGGCCCGGACAGTGTAGGTCCGGACAGTGTAGGTCCGGACAGTGTAGGTCCGGACAGTGTAGGTCCGTACAGTGTAGGCCCGGACAGTGTAGGCCCGGCAGTGTAGGCCCGGACAGTGTAGGTCCGGACAGTGTGGGTCCATACAGTGTAGGTCCAGACAGTGTAGGTTGCGTAACGGAGGTTACGTAGCAACCTGCCTCCCGGCCCAGGCGGCCGCCGATGGTGGAGCGGGAGCACGTGGCCGCTGGCTGGGCGAGGTCACATGGGGCGTGGGGCGGTGACGTCACCTTGTCCCTTATTTGGGAGTGAGATAGTTGGCAACCTGTAATCTGGACAGATATTGCCATTCTTTCATCATCATGTTGCCAGACTCCTGGAACAGTTTGTCATGGCAAGAATCCATCAGGGACATTCACAATTATAACATCTTCATGGACTCCTGGGATCCATGGCCCGTGACAAGTGGAGTTAAAGAAGGAACATTTGGAATGATACTGATAATGTTAAGGCCATATGTCGGGAGTAAATGTAGGAAGGAGGTTACCATCTCATCACCTACGTGGCCACCATTCTCACCAGCCCCGTCCTGCCTCATCTGTGGGGCATCTAAGGATCACACAGTGCTCATCACTGCCTCAGATGCCACAGAGCGAGAGTGGAAGCACGTGGAAATGGTGAGAGCTTCAAGTTCCTCAACTGAAATATTATCAGCAATCTGTCCAATACCAACCACATTGAAACAACAACCACAAATCTGCCTTCCATCACAGTGGGGAAGGTGAGGTCACCCACACAACAAGATGGCCGTGCTGCCTGCACTAGTGGGGGCTCGGAGAGAGTGCCGTGAGTGCAGTGGTCTCGGTGTTTTGCATGGGACAAGGTCCATGAGGACATCCTGGAGTCTAGTGCGAGTGAGGACGGCTTTCTGACTGTTCGGGCGGACAGGGACTGCAGGGACAGTGACAGCGGTCGGTACAACTCTGGTCACATCACGGTGAAGGAGCATGTGTGTGGCCCGGACATTGAACTGATGGCTGTGGGTCTCTGCTTATGTTGTGTGCCCTGGGGATTCTCACACGCTGCTGTGGTGGCTGTTTCAGTCGATGTTTAACTTTTATGTGGTAATGTATCTTGTTGCTTTTTTTATATGACTGTTGCCAAATCAAATTCCTTGTATGTTTACATACTTGGCTAATAAATTAATTACAATTACATTTACTGAAGCACATCACGCCTTTGCCTCCTCAGGAGACTGGTATGTCTCCGATGACTCTTGCAACCTTCTACAGATGCTTCATGGACAGCATGCTGTCAGTTTGCATTGGGAACAGTTCTGCATAAGACGGCAAGCCAACACCTTTGGTCAGGATCGAACCCTGGTCTCTGGCACTGTAAGGCAGCAACTCTACCGCTGGGCCAGCCTTCCGCCATAGACAATGAAGGCTCATTGGCCCATTCTAATGGGCAATTAGCGATATAAATAGTAGGCCCCCTTTGTTCAAAAAGCTCATAATTTGAGAATTCATCTCAAAAGTTTTATTTAATTGAGTAAATCATATTCAATGGCATCAATCAAAATGATGCTGAAAGCTTATAATTGTTGTAAAAATCCAGCTGCTTCATAAATTAATCATTCGTTATTTGAATAAAGAAGCAATGAATCCCAGATTCATTGCCAAATCTCTGAGAAAAGATATTGTGATTTTGTTTTGGCCCCAGTATGCCTGCCAGTTAAATGATAATAATGACTAACACACCAATGTAATGATTGTACCAAAGGGAATCATTGATAGCTATTCAGACACCTGGGCTGGTGGGCTAGGGATCAACACAGACTGTGTCACTTCAACTACTGAGATATGTCACTTCAACTACTTAGCGACATGTGAAATGAAAAGCTGGCACAGGTGCCCTGAGTGAGGGTAATATATTGTCCATATTTGGGCTCCGAAGAACCCCAACCCAAAATGTCACCGATCCTTGTTCTCCAGAGATGCTGAGTGGGTGAGTTTGAAATGGTGGGGAGATGTCGGAGATGGTCCAATTGAATTTGAGTGCAGGATGGAAATTAGTAGTGGTTAATGAAGTCCGTGAGTTCTGCATGGGTGGAGGAGGTAGTTGAAGGGTCTCAACCTGAAACGTCACCCATTCCTTCTCTCCAGCGATGCTGCCTGCCCCGCTGAGTTACTCCAGCATTTTGTGTCCCACACAAGATTCCAAAATCTGCACTTCCTTGTATCCTCAGACTAACACACTTCGGCTAATTGAGACCAGATTCACAGCGATATTGATAACTCCACACTACTCCCTGGAATAACATATAAAGGACAAACAGGATGGGCAGCAAATGTACTTGTCAGGAACACTCACCTCCTGTGGTGATAAATATTGGTAAATATCATAACCCAGACTTAATCCCGTCCCCACCTCTCTTCTCTCAGTTTTCTACCCTTTCAATGGTTCAAGGTTCTTTATTGTCACAAATGCACAGCACAGTGAAATTCTTTTGTACAACCCACAAATGCATGGTCACCATTATTTTGGCGCCATTTTTTTAAAAAAGGGGAAAAAAACACAGAAAGCAAAACAGTCCCAACTGCAGAGTGCAGCGCAGGGGTTGGAGGTTTCGCTGCACTCCCCCATCCAGGTGAACCTCGGTAAGCCGACCACCTGTGTCCCAGGGCTGCCTCCTGCAGCTGACCTTGAAGGTGCTGGAGGCAACACCCTCTCCTACCGGCCCACCCTCCGTCGCCACCGGCCGCTCCCTTCTCCTCCTCCTCCTCCTCCTCCACTCTTCAGGCTCTGAGCTTCCTCCGTACATCACTGTTGGGTCTTCATTCTCACTGGCCGCCGGGCTGTCCTTGTTTTTGTCGGTCCTCGCGTGTCCTTGTCCGGTTTGTTCTCGTTCTCGCTGGTCACTTGAGCCGCCGTGCTCAGGCCTGCTTGCGGCGGCCGCCAGCCGGTTCTGGACTTGACCGTCTCCACGCTAGCATCGAGTCCCCTCCAGCAGAGTGGCACAACATCACCAGCAGCTCCCCTTCTGTCCGTCTGAAGAACGGTCCAGACCCAAAATGTCCCCCGCCATCACCTCCACTGATGTTGCCTGACCCACTGAGTCCCCCCAGTACTCTGTGTGTTTGCTGCGTTACTGGCAATGTGGGAGTTGGGGCAGCTGGTGACCATGGGCACCAAGCCTTTGTGGTGACTGCTCGACCCATCCATTAGAAACTGGCCCATGGTCAGAGGAGAACATTCCTGAAGAAGGGCAGTCACCTGTTAAACCCTCACAGCTCCTCCAACGTTGTGACACTTCCACCGCTGGTTAAACATTGAGCATTACAGACCGGCTGGGAGCTGTGGATGTGGTGCAGCCCATCACACAGACCAGACCCCTCATCAATGACTGCATCAACACCACGCTGCCTCAGGACAGCACCCGACATAACCAAAGCCCACCCCACCCTGATCAATCCTTCATTTCCCCGCTCCCATCGGGCAGAAGATACAGACGTCGACAAGTTCTCCTGGCGGCACGGTGGCGCAGCGGTAGAGTTGCCGCCTTACAGCGCCAGAGACCCGGGTTCCATCCTGACCATGGGCGCTGTCTGTACAGAGTTTGTACGTTCTCCCCGTGACCACAGGGGTTTTCTCTGGATGCTTCGGTTTCCTCCAACACTCCAAAGACGCACAAGTTTGTAGGTTAATTGGCTTCTGCAAATTGTAAACTGTCTCTAGTGTGTGTAGGATAGTGTTGGTGTACAGTGATCATTGGTTGGCACAGACTCGGTGGGCCAAATTGCCTTTTTCCACGCTGCATCTCTAAAGTCCAAAGTAAAGCCTTAATTAGCTTTGGTAAAAATTGTAGATTGTCCCTCGTGTGTCGGATAGTGTTAGTGCACAGGGATCGCTGGTCGGCGCAGGCTTGGTGGGCCAAAGGGCCTGTTTACTCACTGTATCTAAAACTAAAACTAAATAAACTCTGAAACTCTCTGTTACCAGACTTCTGAACAGTCCTTGCATAAGTTTGGATATAGTCTCGATTCTCCAACTTACCTCATTAGGATGGGAATATGTGAGCTCACCAATAGCCACAAGAATGACCCCAGGAATGAGTGGGTTAACCTGTGATGAGCGTTTGACAGCACTGGGCCTGTACTCGCTGGAGTTTAGAAGGATGAGTGGGGACAGTATTGAAATGTACCGAATAGTGAAAGGCTTGGATAGAGTGGATGTGGAGAGGATGTTTCCACCAGTGGGGGAGTCTAGGACTAGAGGTCATAGCCTCAGAATTAAAAGACGTTCCTTTAGGAAGGAGATGAGGAGCAATTTCTTTAGTCAGAGGGTGGTGAATCTGTGGGATTCTTGGCCACGGAAGGCTTTGGAGGCCAAGTCAAACGCTATTTTTTAAGGCAGAGATAAATAGATTCTTGATGAGTACAGGTGTCAGGGGATATGGGGAGAAGGCAGGAGAATGGGGTTGAGAGGGAGAGATAGAATGACCGAGTAGACTTGGGCCAAATGGCCTAATTCTGCTTCTATCACTTATGAACTTATGACCTTGCAGTCTGTCTGCAGAGTGTTGATGTGCCTTCTACAGGCAGTGCAAGTCTCCGAAACACACAGGTGGGGTAGAGAGGGCAGTGCTGGGGTAGAGGGGACAGTGCTGGGGTAGAGAGGGCAGTGCCAGGGTAGAGGGCAGTGCCAGGGTAGAGGGCAGTGCTGGGGTAGAGGGGGCAGTGCCAGGGTAGAGGGGGCAGTGCTGGGGTAGAGGGGGCAGTGCTGGGGTAGAGAGGGCAGTGCTGGGGTAGAGAGGGCAGTGCCAGGGTAGAGGGGGCAGTGCTGGGGTAGAGAGGGCAGTGCTGGGGTAGAGGGGGCAGTGCTGGGGTAGAGGGGGCAGTGCTGGGGTAGAGAGGGCAGTGCCAGGGTAGAGGGCAGTGCCAGGGTAGAGGGCAGTGCTGGGGTAGAGGGGGCAGTGCCAGGGTAGAGGGGGCAGTGCTGGGGTAGAGGGGGCAGTGCTGGGGTAGAGAGGGCAGTGCTGGGGTAGAGATTACAGTGCTGGGGTAGAGGGGGCAGTGCTGGGGTAGAGAGGGCAGTACTGGGGTAGAGGGCAGTGCCAGGGTAGAGAGGGCAGTGCCAGGGTAGAGAGGGCAGTGCCAGGGTAGAGAGGGCAGTGCCAGGGTAGAGGGGGCAGTGCTGGGGTAGAGAGGGCAGTGCTGGGGTAGAGGGGGCAGTGCTGGGGTAGAGGGGGCAGTGCTGGGGTAGGGGTCAGTGCTGGGGTAGAGAGGGCAGTGCTGGGGTAGAGAGGGCAGTGCTGGGGTAGAGGGTGCAGTGCCAGGGTAGAGGGGGCAGTGCCAGGGTAGAGGGGGCAGTGCTGGGGTAGAGAGGGCAGTGCTGGGGTAGAGGGGGCAGTGCTGGGGTAGAGGGGGCAGTGTGGGGTAGAGGGCAGTGCCAGAGTAGAGGGCAGTGCCAGGGTAGAGGGGGCAGTGCCAGGATAGAGGGGGCAGTGCTGGGGTAGAGGGGGCAGTGCTGGGGTAGAGGGGGCAGTGCTGGGGTAGAGAGGGTAGTGCTGGGGTAGAGGGCAGTGCTGGGGTAGAGGGGGCAGTGCTGGGGTAGAGGGGGCAGTGCCAGGGTAGAGGGGGCAGTGCTGGGGTAGAGAGGGCAGTGCTGGGATAGAGAGGGCAGTGCTGGGGTAGAGGGCAGTGCTGGGGTAGAGAGGGCAGTGCCAGGGTAGAGAGGGCAGTGCCAGGGTAGAGGGGGCAGTGCCAGGGTAGAGGGGGCAGTGCTGGGGTAGAGGGGTCAGTGCCAGGTTAAAGGGCAGTGCTGGGGTGAGGGGGCAGTGCTGGGGTAGAGAGGGCAGTGCTGGGGTAGAGAGGTCAGTGCCAGGGTAGAGAGGGCAGTGCTGGGGTCGAGGGGGCAGTGCTGGGGTAGAGAGGTCAGTGCCAGGGTAGAGAGGGCAGTGCTGGGGTAGAGGGCAGTGCTGGGGTAGAGAGGTCAGTGCCAGGGTAGAGAGGGCAGTGCTGGGGTAGAGAGGGCAGTGCTGGGGTAGAGGGGGCAGTGCCGGGGTAGAGGGGGCGGTGCTGGGGTAGAGAGGGCAGTGCTGGGGTAGAGAGGGCAGTGCTGGGGTCGAGGGGGCAGTGCTGGGGTAGAGAGGTCAGTGCCAGGGTAGAGAGGGCAGTGCTGGGGTAGAGAGGGCAGTGCTGGGGTAGAGAGGGCAGTGCTGGGGTAGAGAGGTCGGTGCCAGGGTAGAGGGCAGTGCCGGGATAGAGGGCAGTGCCCAGATTATTAGCGAGGAGAAGGTGACAACGAAGCACACTGATATAAAATTTATTCAGGGGGAGAGTCAGACTGGTCGGAGAACTGGGATGGAGGAGGGATGGAGAGAGAGGGAAAGCAAGGGTTACTTGAAATTAGAGAAGTTCATACCGCTGGGGTGTAAGCTGCCCAAGTGAAATATGAGGTGCTGTTCCTCCAATTTGCACTGGGCCTCACTCTGACAATGGAGGAGGCCCAGGACAGAAAGGTCAATGTGGGAATGGGAGGGGGAGTTAAAGTGTTGAGCCACCGGGAGATCAGGTAGGTTTAGGTGGACTGAGCGGAGGTGTTCAGATGTTCGGATTGCCGAGCCTGCGCTTGGTCTCGCCGATGTACAGGAGTCCACACCTGGAACAGTGGATACAGTAGATGAGTATAAGAAAATAACTGCAGATGCTGGCACAAATCGAAGGTATTTATTCACAAAATGCTGGAGTAACTCAGCGGGTCAGGCAGCATCTCGGGAGAGATGAATGGGTGACGTTTCGGGTCGAGACCCTTCTTCATACTGAGGTACAGTAGATGAGGTTGGAGGAGGTACAAGTGAATCTCTGCCTCACCTGAAAAGACTGTTGGGGTCGTTGGACGGGGTCGAGGGAGGAAGGCGAGGCATAGATATAGAGAGGACTACTTCTCAAACCTTTTTAAATTCTAGAAATTTCCATTTTTCTTTGTCATTTCCCTAATAGCTGATTGCCTGAATCATCTGCCGAAAAAAAAGTATCATTGTTCTTATTTAATGAGAATCAATTGTCTCCTTCAGAACAAAATATGATGGTCCGAATTAATTAGTGCAGATGTGTGTGGAATAGAAAGCTGAGAATGAGCTACGAATGGGAAGGCAGATATTATTATTTTAACTTTGTAAAATAATATGTACACATGAATATATACACAAGTATATTCCCACCCTAATGAAGTAAGTTGGAGAATCAAGACTGTATCCGAACTTATGCAAGGACTCCAGACTCAGGAACAGCTTCATCCCCAGGGCCATAGCTGCTACGATCCGGTCCTGCTGAGCCGGATGGTCACATCGCACAGTGATCCGGCACAGATCTACTTGCACTTTATTCTGTTTTAAAACTGTTACAATTTGTTTCATTGGGTTGTTTAAATTAATACTGACTAGCTAATTAATTTATAGCATCGTATGCGAGGCGCATTCCCAATCTCGTTGTACGCCTGTACAATGACAATAAAGATATATTGTATTGTATTGTTCAGAAGTCTGATAACTGAGAGTTTCAGAGTTTATTTAGTTTTAGTTTTAGATACAGTGCGGAAACAGGCCCTTTGGCCCATCGAGTCTGCGCCGACCAGCGATCCCGGTACACTAGCACTATCCGACACACGAGGGACAGTTCACAATAATGAAGAGGTGCATTAGGAAATATGTAGGAAGGAACTGCAGAGGCTGCTTTACAACGAAGATAGACACAAAATGCTGGAGTAACTCAGTGGGACAGGCAGCATCTCTGGAGAGTAGGAATGGGAGACGTTTCGGGTCGAGGTCCTTCTTCAGACTAGGTGCATTACTGGTGATCAGGATGATGACTGACTTCCCCAGAGTGCTTGTTTCTGATCTGCCAATATCAGATGGTCCTTTAAAACGTTTGAGCATGAGGGCCAACTGCCCAGTATAGATATTCAGACTGAAACAGGATCTGAATTGAAATTATTCCCTGTACCTTGCAGAAATAAGATTGTATTTAATCTCTAACCGCTGTTTAGAGGCACAACTGGCTTCCAATGTTGAATAAATGCAGGGGAGGTGATATTTGAGCTTCAGGCTAGATAATAAACAGTGCAAACTTCCCCCGGTAACATCTGCTCCTTCCCTCACCCGGGATCAGCGCAGATACACAAGGCCACGTGTCAGTAATGTAGAGACTTTTAAAAATATGCAGAAGGTGAATATCTTTAATAAAGAAGATCAGAAAGTGCTGGAAACTCTCAGGCGGTCTGATTAAAGCTGGAGAAATCCGAGTTAAAGTTGCAGGTCGGTGAGCTTTGATCAGAATACTGAATCACAGGGATGTGACTGTATGTGATGGAGCAGAGAGCAGTGAGCAGTGGGCAGTGGGCAGTGGGCAGTGGGCAGTGGGCAGTGGGCAGTGGGCAGTGGGCAGTGGGCATTGGGCAGTGGGCAGTGGGCAGTGGGCATTGGGCAGTGGGCAGTGGGCAGTGGGCATTGGGCAGTGGGCAGTGGGCAGTGGGCATTGGGCAGTGGGCAGTGGGCAATGGGCAGTGAACAGTGAACAGTGAGCAGTGAGCAGTGAGCAGTGGGCAGTGGGCAGTGAACAGTGAACAGTGAACAGTGAACAGTGAACAGTGAACAGTGAACAGTGAACAGTGAACAGTGAGCAGTGAGCAGTGAGCAGTGAACAGTGGGCAGTGAACAGTGAGCAGTGAACAGTGAGCAGTGAGCAGTGAACAGTGAGCAGTGAACAGTGAACAGTGAACAGTGAACAGTGAGCAGTGAACAGTGAACAGTGAGCAGTGAGCAGTGAACAGTGAACAGTGAACAGTGGGCAGTGAACAGTGAGCAGTGAACAGTGAGCAGTGAGCAGTGAACAGTGAGCAGTGAACAGTGAGCAGTGAACAGTGAGCAGTGAGCAGTGAGCAGTGAGCAGTGAGCAGTGGGCAGTGAGCAGTGGGCAGTGAGCAGTGAACAGTGAACAGTGAACAGTGAGCAGTGGGCAGTGAGCAGTGAACAGTGAGCAGTGAACAGTGAGCAGTGAACAGTGAACAGTGGCGAGGGGGCCCCGTGGTGGGGGTCCCTCTACGCAGGGATTCTGCCCCTCTCCATCGGGGACCTGGGGTGGAAGGTATTGCACCGAGGAGTCCCCTGCAACCTGTTCCTCACGCGGTTCACAGACTCGCCGGCCGCCTGCCACTGCTGCGGGTTGGAAGAGTCTGTGTACCATGTGTACATGGAGTGTGTGTCTGTGTACCACGTGTACATGGAGTGTGTGAGGTTGCAGCCCCTGTTCCAATATCTAAAGGAGCTGCTCCTTGCTTTTTGGCTGCATTTTTCACCCACCATCCTCATCTGTGGACACCCTGTGCATAGGGGAGAGGGTGGGGCTGAGGATATCCTGGTTGGGTTGCTCCTGGGCCTGGCCAAGCTGGCCATCCGCGAGTCACGGCGCCAGGCGGAAGAGGGCTCTGCCTGGTCCAGCTGCCTGCCCCTTTTCCGGGGTTACATCCGCGCCCGGGTGGTGTTGGAGAGGGACCACGCGCTGTCCACGGGCACCCTGGGGGATTTCCGGGACCGCTGGGCACCGCGGGGGATTGGATGTATCCTGGATGGGGATTGTAATATAAATGTATAATAGTTTCAATTGGTATATTTGTTTGTATAGTATTCTGGTGGTGGGTTCTGTTTTGGTTTTATTGTATTGTATATATTATTTATACAAGTTGTATATATTATTTATACAGGGTGTCCACAGATGAGGATGGAGGGTGAGAAGTGCAACCAGAAGGCAAGGAGCAGCCCCTTTAGGTGATGGAACAGGAGCTGCAACCTCCATGTCCGAGCAGTGCACCCTGCAGGCACAGGTCCACTGCCTGATCTGCCGGGTATCCACAATGTTCCTGCTTTATGGCGCACCATTGATCCTTCATTTTCATGAGTTGCAAACCCTCACTCTGCCTGCCTGCCTGCCTGCCTGCCACTAGTGCAGGCTTACATTTACACACACAGGCAGCAGAAACCAGAAACACCTTCGCAAGAACAAGCTGTATGAGCAATGACTATCACCTTTGCCACATTTTAGATTCCTTCAATCCTTTTCATAAAAATCAAGGGAAAGGAGGTCCAGATGAAGTGAATGGGTGGGTGGTACAGAAGTGTGAAAACACTCATCTCCAGTTTTAGGAACAGTTTCTTCCCAGCTGTTATCAGGCAACTGAACCATCTTATCAACAACTAGAGAGCGATCCTGACCTATTACCTACCTCATTGGAAACCCTCGGACTATCTTCAACCGGACTTCAGTAGACATTATCTTGCACTAAATGTTATTCACTTAGTCCTCTCTCTGTACACTTTAGATGGCTTGATTGTAATCATGTACAGTCTTTCAGCTGACTAGACAGCATGCAACAAAAAAGCTTTTCACTGCTCCTCGGTACACGTGCCAATAACTAAACTAAACTAAATTACTAAAAATGTAAATTACTGCCAAAAGAACTTAGAAAATAGAATAGTGCAACTTAGAAACAGGCCCTTCAGTCCACAATGTCGTGCCAAACATGCTGCCAAGTTAGACTAATCTCCTCTGCCGGCATGTAAACCATATACCTCCATTCCTTGCATATCCATGTGTCTAACCAAAAGCCTTTTAAATGCCACTATTCTATCTGATAATATCGTTAAAGCCACAGGTCAGGCAGCATCTGTGGTGGTGATCCCAGATGGAGCAGGTCCACACCTGAGCTGCACCAGGTCAACTCTGGGTTCCACACCTCAGGGCGGGGGTAAAGGTCACAGCGAGAGTGTAGGTTGGCAGTGAGAGACAGCAGTGGTTGGAACTTGGGACCAATGGCTTTAGAGCAAAGACGCTTCACCAGGATTAGAAGGTATTAGCTGCAAGGGGAGCTTGGACAAACCTGCATAGACACAAAGTGCTGGAGTAACTCAACAGGTCAGGCGGCATCACTGGAGAAAAAGGATGGGCGATGTTTTGGATCAGGACCCTTCTTCTGACTGAAAGTAGAGGGGATGGAACTGGAGGTAAGAAAAAGGCAGAACTATAGAGGGCCAGCAACATTTGATCATGAAGGTTGGAGCCCACAATGGCTCGTTGTTGGCTGGGGAAGAGGTGATAACAAAGGGATACAGGGATGCAAAGAGTGGAACTAGTAGGCCGACTAGGGTGGGGAAGGGGGGGGAAAATACAGGGTTACTTTTAATTAGAAAAATCAGAATCATACCACTAGCTTGTAAGCTGGCCAAGCAAACATTTGAACAAACTTGGACTGTTTTCTCTGGAGCATCGGATGTTGAGGGGAAAGAAGTGTATAAAATTATGAGAGGTACAGATAGGGGAGAAAGGCAGAAGCTTTTATCCAGGGTGGAAATGTCAAAGACATCAAAGATCAGACGTGCAAAGTTTAAAGGAGGTGTGTGTGGGGCAAGGGTGGTGAATGAGTGAAGGGTAACAGGGGGAGTGGAGGGATGTGGATCACCTGCACTTTAACTTGGCTTTGTGGATAGCGCAAACATTGTAAGCAAGAGGGCCTGTTCCTGCATTGTACTGTTCTTAGTTTAGAGACACAGCGGGAAAAAGGCCCTTTCGGTCCACTGACCCCGACCAGCTTTCACCCCACACACTAACACCATCCTACACACCCCGCACACTAACACACGCACACACACCCCGCACACTAACACACGCACACACACCCCGCACACTAACACATGCACACACACCCCGCACACTAACACCATCCCACACACACCCAGCACACTAACACCATCCTACACACCCCGCACACTAACACATGCACACACACCCCGCACACTAACACACCCACACACCCCTCACACTAACACCATCCCACACACCCCTCACACTAACACCATCCCACACACCCCGCACACTAACACACCCACACACCCCACACACTAACACACGCACACACACCCCGCACACTAATACCATCCCACACATCCCGCACACTAACACCATCCTACACACGACGCACAATTTACAGAAGCCAATTAACCTACAAACCTGTAAGTGTTTGGATTGTGGGAGGAAACCGGAGCACCCGGAGAAAATCCACTCAGTCACAGGAAGAACGTGCAAATTCCATACAGATAGCACCCGTAGCCAGAATTGAACTCGTGTCTCTGGCGCTGTAAGGCAGCAACTCTACTGCTATGCCCTGCGTTCTATGTTCCATGTTCGATGTTCTAAGGCCACGAGGAGATCTGATAGAGGTGTACAAAATCATGAATGGCTTGTCAGAGTGATTAAAGAATTACGTGTAGGAAGGAACTGCAGATGCTGGTTTACACCGAAGATAGACACAAAATGCTGGAGTAACTCAGTGGGTCAGGCAGCATCTCTGGAGGGAAGGAGGTGGAGGGAAGGAATGGGTGAAGCCCTATCTCTCCAGAGATGGCACCTGGCCGGCTGTGTTAATAAAACAATAAGTTACCAGGATTTTTTTTAGATTTAGATTTAGATTTAGAGATACAGCGCGGAAACAGGCCCTTCGGCCCACCGAGTCCACGCCGCCCAGCGATCCCCGCACATTAACACTATCCTACACACACTAGGGACAATTTTTACATTTACCCAGTCAATTAACCTACATACCTGTACGTCTTTGGAGTGTGGGAGGAAACCGAAGATCTCGGAGAAAACCCACGCAGGTCACGGGGAGAACGTACAAACTCCGTACAGACGGCGCCCCAAGTCAGGATCGAACCTGAGTCTCTGGCGCTGCATTCGCTGTAAGGCAGCAACTCTACCGCTGAGCCACCGTGCCACTGTGGTCAGGAGTAGAAGTCTCAGTGATGAGAAAAGACAGGTTTAAGGTGAACAGGGAAAGATCAAGGTATGCAATGAAGTGACTCACAATGCACAGGCTGAATGGCTGGAGAAGCCAATCCATACATTGAAAGGGTAATGCATAAATATTTACAGGGAGATGCTCCAGGGCTAAAGGCCAAGGGGTAGATGGATAGCTGTATCACTGAAATGGCAGAGCCACACTTGCCCATGTATCGTCTTTCTCTGCGGTAGCAATCAATAGCTCTATAAAACCAAGTGGACAATTAAATTGAACTAATTTCTTGATTTCACAAGTACATTTCCTCTGCATGCCTTTTCATTAATTTTAAAGAGCTATTTGTTTAATGATATTAAAACCAAGGGCAGACGAGCATGGAAATGCTAGTGCTGTCGGGGAGGATTTAAACTAATGTGGCAGGGGGATGGGAGCATGAGCAGGGAGACAGAGGGGTGTAAAATGAGGGTAGAAGCAATAGGTAGCAAGGTGAAAAGTAAAAGTGGCAGGCAGACAAATCCAGGGCAAAAATCAAAAAGGGCCACTTTTCAACATAATTGTATAAGGGGTAAGAGTGTTGTAAAAACAAGCCTGAAGGCTTTGTGTCTCAATGCAAGGAGCATTCAGAATAAGGTGGATGAGTTGAATGTGCAGACAGTTATTAATGAATATGATATTGTTGGGATTACGGAGACATGGCTCCAGGGTGACCAAGGCTGGGAGCTGAACACCCAGGGATATTCAATATTCAGGAGGGATAGACAGAAAGGAAAAGGAGGTGGGGTAGCGTTGCTGGTTAGGGAGGAGATTAACGCAATAGAAATGAAGGACATTAGCTTGGAGGATGTGGAATCGATATGGGTAGAGCTGCGAAACACTAAGGGGCAGAAAACGCTAGTGGGAGTTGTGTACAGACCACCTAACAGTAGTAGTAGAGTTGGGGATGGCATCAAACAGGAAATTAGAAATGCGTGCAACAAAGGTAAAACAGTTATAATGGGTGACTTCAATCTACATATAGATTGGGTGAATCAAATTGGCAGAGGTGCTGAGGAAGAGGATTTCTTGGAATGTATGCGGGATAGTTTTCTCAACCAACATGTAGAGGAACCAACGAGAGAGCAGGCTATTCTAGACTGGGTATTGAGTAATGAGGAAGGGTTAGTTAACAGTCTTGATGTGCGTGGCCCCTTGGGCAAGAGTGATCATAATATGGTTGAGTTCTTCATTAGGATGGAGAGTGACTTAGTTAATTCAGAAACAACGGTTCTGAACTTAAAGAAAGGTAACTTTGAGGGCATGAGACGTGAATTGGCCAAGATAGACTGGCAATTGATTCTTAAAGGGTTGACGGTGGATATGCAATGGAAGGTATTTAAAGACCGCATGGATGAACTACAACAATTGTTCATTCCAGTTTGGCAAAAGAATAAATCAGGGAAGGTAGTGCATCCGTGGCTAACAAGGGAGATTAGGGATAGTATCAAAACAAAAGATGAAGCGTACAAATTAGCAAGAGAAAACAGCCTACCAGAGGACTGGGAGAAATTCAGTCCAGCAGAGGAGGACAAAGGGCTTAATTAGGAAAGGGAAAATAGATTATGAAAGAAAACTGGCAGGGAACATAAAAACTGACTGCAAAAGCTTTTATAGATATGTAAAGGGAAAAAAATTAGTTAAAACAAATGTAGGTCCCTTGCAGTCAGAAACAGGTGAATTGATCATGGGGAACAAGGACATGGCAGACCAATTGAATAACTACTTTGGTTCTGTCTTCACTAAGGAAGACATACATAATCTGCCGGAAATAGCAGGGGACTGGGGGTCAAATGAGATGGAGGAACTGAGTGAAATCCAGGTTAGTCGGGAAGTGGTGTTAGGTAAATTGAATGGATTAAAGGCCGATAAATCCCCAGGGCCAGATAGGCTGCATCCCAGAGTGCTTAAGGAGGTAGCCCCAGAAATAGTGGATGCATTAGTGATAATATTTCAAAACTCTTTAGATTCTGGAGTAGTTCCTGAGGATTAGAGGGTAGCTAATGTAACCCCACTTTTCAAAGAGGGAGGGAGAGAGAAATAGGGGAATTACAGACCAGTTAGTCTAACATCGGTAGTGGGGAAAATGCTAGAGTCAGTTATTAAAGATGGGATAGCAGCACATTTGGAAAGTGGTGAAATCATTGGACAAAGTCAGCATGGATTTATGAAAGGTAAATCATGTCTGACGAATCTTATAGAATTTTTTGAGGATGTAACTAGTAGAGTGGATAAGGGAGAACCAGTGGATGTGTTATATCTGGACTTCCAGAAGGCTTTCAACAAGGTCCCACATAAGAGATTAGTATGCAAACTTAAAGCACACGGTATTGTGGGTTCAGTATTGATGTGGATAGAGAACTGGCTGGCAGACAGGAAGCAAAGAATAGGAATAAACGGGTCCTTTTCAGAATGGCAGGCAGTGACTAGTGGGGTACTGCAAGGCTCAGTGCTGGGACCCCAGCTATTTACAATATATATTAATGATTTGGACGAGGGAATTGAATGCAACATCTCCAAGTTTGCGGATGACACGAAGCTGGGGGGCAGTGTTAGCTGTGAGGAGGATGCTAGGAGGCTGCAACGTGACTTGGATAGGTTAGGTGGGTGGGCAAATGCATGGCAGATGCAGTATAATGTGGATAAATGTGAGGTTATCCACTTTGGTGGCAAGAACAGGAAAGCAGACTATTATCTGAATGGTGGCCGATTAGGAGACGGGGAGATGCAACGAGACCTGGGTGTCGTGGTACACCAGTCATTGAAAGTAGGCATGCAGGTGCAGCAGACAGTGAAGAAAGCGAATGGTATGTTGGCATTCATAGCGAGGGGATTTGAGTATAGGAGCAGGGAGATTCTGCTGCAGTTGTACAGGGCATTGGTGAGACCGCACCTGGAGTATTGCGTACAGTTTTGGTTTCCTAATCTGAGGAAAGACATTCTTGCCATAGAGGGAGTACAGAGAAGGTTCACCAGATTGATTCCTGGGTTGGCAGGACTTTCATATGAAGAAAGATTGGATAGACTCGGCTTGTACTCGCTGGAATTTAGAAGATTGAGGGGGGATCTTATAGAAACTTACAAAATTCTTAAGGGGTTGGACAGGCTAGATGCAGGAAGATTGTTCCCAATGTTGGGGAAGTCCAGAACAAGGGGTCACAGTTTAAGGATAAGGGGGAAGTCGTTTAGGACCGAGATGAGAAAGTTTTTTTTTCACACAGAGAGTGGTGAATCTGTGGAATTCACTGCCACAGAAGGTAGTTGAGGCCAGTTCATTGGCTATATTTAAGAGGGAGTTAGATGTGGCCCTTGTGGCTAAAGGGATCAGGGGGGATACTGAGTTGGATGATCAGCCATGATCATAGTGAATGGCGGTGCAGGCTCGAAGGGCCGAATGGCCTACTCCTGCACCTATTTTCTATGTTTCTATGTTTCTATGAAATCTATTTGCCCCAGAGAGTGGTTAAAAGTCACCAGTTGTTGTGGGCATTCTTTTCACATCACTTTCAGTTCCGTGCTATTTTTTTCTAAGAGCTCGTTTATTTATTCAGTTAAAATCACACGAGACAATATAATGTGAAATATTTAAAGCATATTCTGTGATGTGTTTCTGCAGAGTTGTTTTATTACAAATTTGCCGGAATCTGCAAACAACAAGCCGCACAAAAAGTAATGAGTTGGAATGACTCATTTTATCGTTGTAGTAAAGCATTAATTTTGGGCACAAATTGCAACCATTGTCAGCCTTATTTTTAAAATGCAAGTAAAGATGAAGGCGGTGTATGGTTCTGCTGGGTTTCACGCCTGTTTAGCCTTGAGCAGCTAATTAGTGGACTGCTTCTGGGCTCCGGTTGATTAGCTTTGGGCTACAATGCAAATTACAATTATTACAAGCGCAGATAAAACCAATGTACATCAGAGTCCCGTCATCTCCAATACTCTGGCTGAAGGACTGAGTTTGCTGTTCTCGCCACTGGGAGGCAGTGATTGCGGGATTTTGACCTGGACTTAGTTTTGACATCAAATCTGACATCATAACCTGCAACTCCTCAACAATCTGACTGACCAAAGCTCATTTTATAAATCTATGAGAAATTGGTGTTCAAAGTCAAGAATGCCTTGCCAGAGCAAGTAAAAGAGATTGCTTCCAGTAGTTATATTCAATATTGAATTCCACAGCTACAGCTAACTTGATTTCTCAATCTGTATCAGTTTTTTAGATTTTTTTAGATTTCGAGATACAGCGCGGAAACAGGCCCTTCGGCCCACCGGGTCCGCGCCGCCCAGCGATCCCCGCACATTAACACTATCCTACACACACTAGGGACAATTTTTACCCAGTCAATTAACCTACATATCTGTATGTCTTTGGAGTGTGGGAGGAAACCAAAGATCTCGGAGAAAACCCACGCAGGTCACGGGGAGAACGTACAAACTCCGTACAGACGGCGCCCGTAGTCAGGATCGAACCTGAGTCTCCAGCGCTGCATTCGCTGTAAGGTAGCAACTTTACCGATGCGCCACCTCTCTAGTTCATCTCTAGTCTTGTCCACGCCCGTTTGTTTTCTCCTCCACGTTCTTTATCATCCTCTCCTCTGGGAGTGGAGAACATGCCCAGTCTGAGCAAGTCCTCCTGCCCTGCATTGTACAACACGGGGCTGGCTCGAAGGGCCAAATGGCCTCCTCCTGCACCTATTTTCTATGTTACTCCCACAGTCTCTTGTCCATGCTCTCACTCTCTCACATCTCCCATTCACACACTGGACAGATAACCTTGTTGCAGCTTATCCTTCTGGTCACCCCTGATATACCTTATCAGAGGCACCCCCCCCTCCTCCACCCACCCAGCAGGTTAACAAGCTTCCCTTATCTCCTCAGCTCTGATCAAGGATGTTTTGTCAGAAATGTGGGCTCTGCACCTTCCTTAGTGCTAGAGAAAACATTGAGATCTCTGCTACTGAGGAGGCAGAGTCATAAATGGCTATGTATCTTGTGTGGGAAGGAACTGCAGATGTTGGTATACACTGCACAGACACAAAAGGCTGGAGTAACTCAGCGGGTCAGGCAGCATCTCTGGAGTAAAGGAATAGGTAATGTTTCGGATTGAGACCCTTCTTCAGACTGAGAGTCAGGGGAGAAGGAACCAAGAGATATGAAAAGGTACATAGAACAAATTAATGACAGATATGCAAAAAGACAGATCAAAGCCAACACAAGGAAATGGCAGAAGAGTTGAACAGGTACTTTGCATCTGTCTTCACTAAGGAAGATACAAACAATCTCCCAGATGTACTAGAGGACAGAGGATCTAGGGGGATAGAGGAACTGAAAGAAATTTGCATTAGGCAAGAAATAGTATTGGGTAGACTGATGGGACTGAAAGTTGATAAATCCCTAGGGCCTGATGGTCTGCATCCCAGGGTACTCAGGGAGGTGGCTCTAGAAATAGTTGACACATTGGTGATCATTTTCTAATGTTCAATAGATTCAGGATCAGTTCCTGTGGATTGGAGGATAGGTAATGTTATCCCACTTTTCAAGAAAGGAGCGAGAGAGAGAAAACGGGGAATTACAGACCAGTTAGCTTGATATCAGTGGTGGGGAAGGTGCTGGAGTCAATTATTAAAGAGGTAATAATGGTGCATTTGGATAGCAGTAAAAGGATAAGTCCAAGTCAGCATGGATTTATGAAAGGGAAATCATGATTGACTAATCTTCTAGAATTTTTTGAGGATGTGACAAGTAAAATGGATGAAGGGGAGCCAGTGGATGTAGTGTATCTAGACTTTCAGAAAGCCTTTGATAAGGTCCCGCACGGGAGATTGGTAAATAAAATTAGAGCACATGGTATTGGGGGTAGGGTGTTGACATGGATAGAAAATTGGTTGGCAGACAGGAAGCTGCAGACAGGGGGTGTGTGGGGGGGGGGGGGGGGGGTGTGGAGTGTGGAGTGTGGGGGGGGGGGGGGGTGTGGAGTGTGGGGGGGGGGGTGTGGAGTGTGGGGGGGTGTGGAGTGTGGGGGGGGGGGTGGAGTGTGGGGGGGGTGTGGAGTGTGGGGGGGTGTGGAGTGTGGGGGGGGTGTGGAGTGTGGGGGGGGGGTGTGGAGTGTGGGGGGGGGTGTGGAGTGTGGGGGGGGGGTGTGGAGTGTGGGGGGGGGGGTGGAGTGTGGGGGGGGGTGGAGTGTGGGGGGTGTGGAGTGTGGGGGGGGGGTGTGGAGTGTGTGGGGGGGGTGTGGAGTGTGGGGGTGTGTGGGTGCGGGGTGCTGCTGTCCGTCGTTGCTGCGTTGCTGGGTTGCTGGGTGCTGGGTGCGGGGTGCGGCGGCTGTAGCTGACATCACACGGATGTTGCCTCCATCGCTCCGCTCGCTGTCGCTGCCGTGGACTGAGGGCGGCGCAGAGACGGGCGGCCGCGCTGTGAGTGCGGGGGGTAACGGGGCGGGGGGGCGGGAGAAGCCCCTCACCCCGGGGGGGAGCCGGGCGGGACAGCGGCTGAGGTTGCCCGGGACCCCGGGCTGTGTGGAGGGTCGCCGGGCCGGGGGTCTCCGCTCTCAGCGGGAGGAGAGGGGATGGTGGGGAGGGAAGGGGAGGGGATGGTGGGGAGGGGATGGTGGGGAGGGAGGGGAGGGGAGGGGGGGAGGGGAGGGGAGGGGGGGAGGGGAGCCGGCGCAGCCCCCGGGCGGGTCTCGCAGCCCCGGAGCCGGGCCACGGCTGCCGCCGGTCAGCGGGCGGACAGTCAGGGCAGCCCACGGGAGGTGACCGAGGGAACGGGGATGGGGGTTGCGGGGGAGGGAGGGGGAGGGAGGGGGGGTGATTGTGTTTTAGACGGGGAGGTGAGGGAAGGGGTGTGTGAGGGGGTGGGTCAGTGGAGGGAGCGGTGGGGATGGGGGGGGGGGGGTTGAGGGGGGTGTTGCGGGTGCGAGTGAGGGGTGGGAGAGTGGGGCGAGGGAGTGGGGAGGGGGATGGGGGGGGGGGGGTTGAGGGACTGCGGGCCGGTGTAGCGGCGCTGCAGCTCCGCACAAACTGCGGGCGGGGCCTGGTGGGGGGAAGGGGTGGTGAGTGTGTGGAGGGGGTGGGGGTGGTGTTGGTGGGGGGGAAGGGGGAGGAGTAGAGGGACGTGTCCATCACTGGGACTGGAGACGGAGGGAGGGAGGGTGAGATAAGGAGGGAGAGTGAAGGTGCGGCCACATTGAGTTGAACACACAAGTGCTGTGGACGGACGGCCGTGTGTGGAGGAGGAGGCGCCGCCGCCGCCGCCAGTGGGTGATGCTCGGGGCGGGATCCTTCCTCCACCGGTGAGACTGGAGCCTCTCTGTTGAAAGTCTGGGTTTCTGCACGTTTTGGTCTCGGGGAACTTGAGGGGTCGCGGTTTGGGGGCGCAGTGATCGCGGTCCCAGAGCAATCGGTTAACGGAGACCGGGTTACAGTGACTAACGCAAAGTGCTGGGGGACTCACTCAGCATCTGTGGAGCCGCTGGACAGGCGACCCCTCGGGCCGGGACTGACCCGCTGAGACCCCCTCAGTTACATGTGTTGTAGTTTAGGTTCCAGCGCCGTGTAAAACTCATTGTGTCTCCAATCAAACGACCGGCAGCTGGAGCCGAGGGCGAGAGAAACGGTAACTGTGAAAACAGCGAGTCCACGGGTGGAGGGGATTTAAACAGATATTCAGGGGGAATTGAAAGGAGGGGGGGGAGAGAGAGGGGAGGGGGTAAATGGGGAGAGAGAGGGGAGGGGGTAAATGGGGGAGAGAGAGGGGAGGGGGTAAAGGGTGAGAGAGGGGAGGGGGTAAAGGGGAGAGAGAGGGGAGGGGGGTAAATGGGGAGAGGGAGGGGAGGGGGTAAATGGGGAGAGAGAGGGGAGGGGGTAAATGGGGGAGAGAGAGGGGAGGGGGGTAAATGGGGGAGAGAGAGGGGAGGGGGTAAATGGGGGAGAGGGAGGGGAGGGGGTAAAGGGTGAGAGAGAGGGGGAGGGGAGGGGGGAAAGAGAAAAGAGTGGGGAGAGGGAGAGAAGAGGGGAGGGGGAAAGGGGGAGTGTTGGGGAGAGAAGGAAGGGGGTGAGGGGAGTTGGAGGGAGAGGGGAGGGGGCACTCCCTGGAGAACCGTCAGGGACAGTAGTCTCCCACCCACCCCCTCCCTCGGAGATGTCCGTGCGATGAGGTTCTAGCACCGGTTTTAGTTACATATTTACAATGTTTTCACGGTTCTCTAAGATGACTTCAAATTATCACGCGTGTCCGTCCGCACAAGCTTGCGACTGTGCTACTTTACTTCAAAAATCAAACCGCTGTAACTGTTCATGGTCAATGTTCCCTCCCCGACACCCCGACCCTCCCCCCGGGCGAGTGTGCTACATACCCCGGGAGTGTGGACCCGACTCTACCCCGAGTCCACGAAGGCGCTTGTTCCACGGAGCCGCACAGACAGAGGGAGGAGAACCACGCGTGTGTTCACATGGGGCAAGGGGCTGTGGGTGACCGGGTCTGTGGTGACCGGGGCTGTGGTGACTGACCGGGTCTGTGTGTGACTGACCGGGTCTGTGGTGACGGGGTCTGTAGTGACCGGGTCTGTAGTGACCGGATCTGTGGTGACGGGGGTCTATAGTGACCGGGTCTGTGGTGACCGGGTCTGTGGTGACCGGGGTCTGTGGTGACTGGACTGGGCTGACGGTCAGGCCACTGGTGTTCAATCCGAATTGGGAAAAGTCCGAGTTCGGTCTGGTTGGGAGCGTGAACGGAGCGCGGAGAGGGGACGGGGAAGGACTTGTACCCGCCGGAGGCAGGTGGATGGGAGGGGGATGAGTGGAGGGAGGGGGATGAGTGGAGGGAGGGGATGGTGTGGTGGTGGTGCCGCCGGGCGGGGGGGAGGACTGGGGGACGGTTGTCTATTAGAGACAAGAGAGGACAAATTAAACTTTAAAATACTGAGAAGAAAGGGGACGAGGAAGTGACTGTTTCAGATGAGGAACTGCAGATGCTGGGATCCTGAGCAAAGTACAAAGTGCTGGAGTAACGCCCTGACCTGTTGAGTTACTGGAATACTAGTGCTGGAAGGAACTACAGATGCAGATTTAAACCGAAGATAGACACATAACGATGGAGTAACTCAGCGGGACGGGCAGCATCTCTGGAGAGAAGGAATGGGTGACATTCTGAAAACTTGGACTTCTGAAGAAGGGTCTCGACCCGAAACGTCACCCATTCCTTCTCTCCAGAGATGCTGCCTGTCCTGCTGAGTTACTCCAGCGTGTTGTGTCCATCTTACCAGAATACATTGTGTATTTGTGCAGGCGAGGTAGATGGACAGCCGACAGTTACAGTTTAGTTTATTGTCGCGTGTGCCGAGGTCCAGTGAAAAGCTTTAGTTGCGCTAACCAGTCAGCGGAAAGACAGCGCATGATCACAGTCGGGGTTATAGATACAGGATGTACGTTGTGAATGGCTGGATTGTAATCATGTCTTGTCCTGGCCTCGCCGGTGACGGGCGCGGGCAGTGAAGGGTCGGGACCCGGGCACTGGGTGGAGCAGCTACAGATCCGTGTCAGATCAGTCACCCAGCCAGTGGCCGCTGTCCCCCACTCCATCCATGTAACCCTGTGGGGCAGAGAGCCGCAAACACTGCTTCTGTATCCGCGCCTCTCCCGACCCCCTCTCCCCGGCCCCTCTCCCCAGCCCCTCTCCCCGGCCCGGGGCCGGCCGGCTCCACCACTCCAGTGGTCATCATCTGTCTCGGTGGTGCAGCGGCAGAGACCCGGGTTCCATCCCGACTAATGTGTCAATACACAGCACCGCCATTCAATGTGATCATGGCTGATCATTCTCAATCAGTACCCCGTTCCTGCCTTCTCCCCATACCCCCTGACTCCACTATCCTTAAGAGCTCAATCTAGCTCTCTCTTGAATGCATTCAGAGAATTGGCCTCCACTGCCTTCTGAGGCAGAGAATTCCACAGATTCACAACTCTCTGACTGAAATGTTTTTCCTCATCTCCGTTCTAAATGGCCTACCCCTTATTCTTAAACTGTGGCCCCTTGTTCTGGACTCCCCCAACATTGGGAACATGTTTCCTGCCTCTAACGTGTCCAACCCCTTAATAATCTTATATGTTTCGATAAGATCCCCTCTCATCCGTCTAAATTCTCTGTCTGGTGGGGGGGTGGGGGTGTAGGGGGGGTGGGGGGGTGTAGGGGAGGGGGGGTGGGGGTGTAGGGGGGGGTGTACATTCTCCCTGTGACCCGCACGGGTTTTCTCCGGGTGCTCCTGTTTCCTCCTAACAATTCCAAAGACTTATAGATTTGTATGTTAATTGGCATCGGTAAAGATTGTAAATTGTCCATAATGCCGTGTAGGACAGTGTTAGTGCGGGGGTTGCTGGTCGGTGCAGACCCGGTGGGCCGAAGGGCACTGTTTCGCGCTGTATCTCTAAACTACAACTAAACTAAGCTGTGGAGTGTAGGACACGGCCCTGCCTCCACTGGCCTTCACAGACAACAATACTGACACAATACTGAGCAGTCTTATACCTCTGCATCGTGAATTCCCCACTCTTGTGCTCAATGCCCACGGAGAACTCTCCCTAGTTACTGATTTGCGTCTCGACCCGAAACGTCACCCATTCCTTCTCTCCAGAGATGCTGCCTGACCTGCTGAGTTACTCCAGCACTTTGTGTCTATCTCCGGTTTAGAACCAGTATCTGCAGTTCCTTCCTACACATGGAGACTTTATCTGTTCTCCTTGTTTGAGCCACAGTACAACGTTGCCCTGCACTCCTGCAGACAAAAGGGGCTGGGAAGTGAAATCCAGGGGCCGTGTTATCTCCCCCCTTCACTTTACACCGGGATACGGTTTATTTGGGGCTGCAGTTCCTCCGAGTTTAAAACTGCTAGATCCATTAAGCCAAAGTGCTGGAGTAAGTCAGCGGGCCAGGCAGCGTCTGTGGAGGGAATGGACAGGCGACGTTCCGGGTTAGGACCCTTCTTCAGGTTCACTGCTGACATCTGTCAGTGACGGGCGGGGAGACAGAGCTGTGCGTGACCCCTGGGGAGAGCTCTCTGTCCCTGCACCCTCGCACCCAAAGGGCAGCTTTGACCTGTCCCCACAATCCTCTGAGTGTAGTTTAGATACAGCACAAAATCGGGCCGTTCGGCCCACCGAGTCCACGTCAACCAGCGACTAACCCGCACACTAGCACTATCTACACTCACTAGCGACAATTAACCTACAAACCTGCACGTCTCTGGAGTGTGGGTGGAAACCGGAGCACCCGGAGAAAACCCACGCGGTCACGGGGAGAACGTACAAACTCCGTACAGACAGCACCCATACTCAGGATCGATCCAGGGTCTCTGGTGCTGTGAGGCAGAAACTCTACCACTGCTCTTTGTACCCACAACCTGCCCGAGCCCCCAGAATTGAGATTGGCCCCAGTAGTTCAGAAGGGCTTCGCCCAGAAACGTCACCGATCCATGTTCTCCAGATCTGCTGCCTGACCCGCTGAGTTACTCCCAGCAATGTGTGTTCGTGAGGTTTATTCCCGCGCAGTGACGGCTGCAGATACTAAATGAAAACCCAGCACAGAAATGGCTGCAAATCTGAAATACGAAAAAACAATGCTGGAATCACACAGCTGTTCGGTCCAGCTCTGTGGAGAGAAACAGCTGTGAATCAGGTTGGAGGCACCAGGAACTGCAGGTGCCGGTTTACAAAAAAAACTCAATGTGCTGGAGCAACTCAGTGGATCATGGGCATCTCTGGAGGACAGGGGTTATTAGTGCGGGTGTCAGGGGGTTATGGGGAGAAGGCAGGAGAATGGGGTTGAGAGGGAAAGATAGATCAGCCACCATTGAATGGCGGAGTAGACCTGATGGGCCGAATGGCCTCATTCTGCTCCTAGACCTTATGGATGGGTGACATTTTGGGCCGGGACCCTTCGGACCAAGAGGGTCACTCGGTCTACAACGTGACTCTATTTGTCTTCCTGCAGGTTAGAAACATCGAAACATAGAAAATAGGTGCAGGAGGAGGCCATTCTGCCCTTCGAGCCAGCACCGCCATTCATTGTGATCATGGCTGATCATTCTCAATCAGTAATCTTACCTGCCTTCTCCCCATATCCCTTGATTCCACTAGCTCCTAGAGCTCTATCTAACTCTCTTAAATCCATCCAGTGAATTGGCCTCCACTGCCCTCTGTGGCAGAGAATTCCACAAATTCACAACTCTCTGGGTGAAAAAGTTTTTTTCTCACCTCAGTTTTAAACGGCCACCCTTTATTCTTAGACTGTGTCCCCTGGTTCTGGACTCCCCCAACATTGGGAACATTTTTCCTGCATCTAGCTTGTCCACAGAGAGTGGTGAGTCTGTGGAATTCTCTGCCACAGAAGGTAGTTGAGGCCAGTTCATTGGCTATATTTAAGAGGTAGTTAGATGTGGCTAAAGGGATCAGGGGTATGGAGAGAAGGCAGGTACAGGTTACTGACAGGATGATCAGCCATGATCATAT
>NC_135984.1:27286844-27321844 GCF_053455715.1 Rhinoraja longicauda
GAAAAGTCAGCAACCTGAACTGTTACCTCTTAAGGTCATAAGTAATGGAGCAGAATTAGGCCATTCGGCCCATTGTCTACTGCACCATTCAATCATGGCTGATCTATCCCTTTCTCCTAACCCCATTCTACTGCCTTTTTCCCATAACCTCTGACACCCAGACTAATCAAGAATCTATCTGTGTCTTAAAAATATCCATTAACGGCCTCCACAGCTTTCACCGTCTCTCCTTGTTGAGTATTTCTTTACATTTTTGCTTTTATTTCAGATTTCTAGCATTTGCAGTTTTTTTGATTTGGAACATTTAGATTCATCAGCTTAATATTTAAATATTAGGACAGATTCTATCCTAGTAAATGAAGGGAGACAGATTAGTAAGCAAAGAATGGTTTGAATGAAACTATTTAAATGACATTGACAGACGTTGTTTGTATGAATTGAGGCAAAGGCACCAATGACGAATTAATCATCTTGGTGTTTCTTTAGTTCAGTTTAGTTCAGAGATACAGCATGGAAACAGGCCCTTTGGCCCACCGAGTCCATGCCAACCAGTGATCGTCTGTACACTAGTTCCATTCTACACACCAGGGACAGTTTACAGAAGTCAATAAAAGTACAAAACCTGTACGTCTTTGGAATGTGGGGTGAAACCGGAGCACCCAGTGAAAACCCATGGGGTCACAGGGAGAACGTACAAACTCCACACAGACAGCACCCAAGGTCAGGATCGAACCCGGGTCTCTGGCGCTGTAAAGCAGCAAATCTACTGCTGCGCCACCGTGCCGCAAATTCTGGACACAACACTTTTGTGAAGGAGATCAGGGCAACAGATGCCTCGGAGATGAGATTTACAGGAAAGGTACAAAGGACCTCAGATATGCAGAACATTGGGGTCATTCTCTTTAGAGCCGAGAAAATGAAAGGGCATATTTACAGAAGGGTTCCAAATTAAAAGCTGAGCAGATGAAAGGTCAATGCTGGAGGATCAGCCACTGTGAGGTACAGATTTGATCAGTGGAAATTTACAAGAATCCTTGCCCACCATATGTTGTTATTCCTGTGTCTGACAATTGATGTCATTGCAAAACCAGCAGTGATCCACGTTCCGAAGCCTGGGACTGTCTGCGATTGGTTTGGTTCACTATCGTCACGAGGTTAATTCCCGGGATGGCGAGACTGTCATGTGAGCAAAGATTGGAGAGACTGGGCTTGTATTGACTGGAGTTTAGAAGGTTGAGAGGGGATTTTAAAGAGACGTATAAAATTATAAAAGGACTGAATAAGCTAGATGCATGAACAATGTTCCCAATGTTGGGGGAGTCCAGAGCCAGGGGCCACAGTCGAAGAATAAAGGGGAGGCCATTTAAAACTGAGGTGAGAAGAAACCTTTCCACCCAGAGAGTTGTGAATTTGTGGAATTCTCTGCTACAGAAGGCAGTGGAGGCCAATTCACTGGATGAATTTAAAAGACAGTTAGACCCTTATCTTGAGACTTGTCCTCTTAATCTAGTCCTAGATAGATGGACTTCCCTCAACATCTACCCAATGAAGCCCTTGTGTGTTTCAACAACATCACCTCTCATTCTTCTGAACGCCAGGACATAGACTTTATCTGCAGTTACTTTTCTCAATGTCAGAAGCCTCACCCAGAAACCACACTAGAAAACCTTTGCATGAACCATCTCTACAGCAAACATGGCCTTGATTAATGAGATACTGAGCTCGAGGATGATTTTACCATAGCCTCTATCTACAATACTCAGTAGTACCAAACTTCTTAAAATTAAGGCCAATACAATCTCTGGTCTTCCTACCAAAGTGAGTAAATTCACAACTACTCCCATTCTTTCCAAAGGCCATTTTTATCCCCACTTATTAAACCTATTGTAATTCATTGAAAAAACTTTGTACCTTCTCGCAATCTGATTATCCATGAAGTTTGTTTCATCAGACAACCTGGATAATTTCACTCAGTCTTTTTCATCTAAGTCATGTGTAAAGAGCTGAAAATCATTTCAAGCACAGATCTGAGTCCTGAGGCATCTCACAAGTTAGTTTGCCCACTTGTAAGTTGGGCTTTTACCCTGACTAAATGTTTGATGCAATGACCAACTCTCCATCTCTGCCATTGTACCGCCCTTAACTGCCCTGAACTCCATCACCTGTCCATGTACTGGCCTGAACTCCATCACCTGTCCATGTCCTGCCCTGTCCATGTACTGCCCTGAACTCCATCACCTGTCCATGTCCTGCCCTGAACTCCATCACCTGTCCATGTCCTGCCCTGTCCATGTCCTGCCCTGAACTCCATCACCTGTCCATGTCCTGCCCTGAACTCCATCACCTGTCCATGTCCTGCCCTGAACTCCATCACCTGTCCATGTCCTGCCCTGAACTCCATCACCTGTCCATGTCCTGCCCTGTCCATGTACTGCCCTGAACTCCATCACCTGTCCATGTCCTGCCCTTAACTCTACGACTGCCCATGTACTATCAACTGCCCTTAACTCCAACGTATTATCAATATACCAATTATAGTGCCCTTGACTCCATCAATGGCGCAGTGGTAGAGTTGCTGCTGCCTTACAGCGCATACAGCGCCAGAGACCCGGGTTCGATCCCAACTATGGGTGCTGTCTGTACGGAGTTTGTACGTTCTTCCCGTGACCTGCGTGGGTTTTCTCCGAGATCTTCGGTTTCCTCCAAAGATGTACAAGTTTGTAAGTTAATTGGTATAAATTGTAAATTTTCCCTAGTGTGTTTAGGGTAGTATTAATGTGCAGGGATCGCTGGTCGGTGTGGGTGTATGGAACAAGCTGTTAGAAGAGGTAGTTGAGGCTGGGACTATCCCAACGTTTAAGAAACAGTTAGACAGGACAGGGTTGGAGGGATAAGGGGCAAACCCAGGCAGGTGTGACTAATGTAGATGGGACATGTTGGTCAGTGTGGGCAAGTTGGGCCGAAGGGCCTGTTTCCGCACTGTATCACTCTTTGTGTGAGAGGATGGGTTACGGGAAATAAGTGGAGGAATGTGACAGAGAGAACTACAATCAGGGTACATTTGCCACACTCTCTGTCCAGTAACTTCAATGCAATTAATATCCCATATCATAAGGTATCTGTGGTTCATACATGGCAATGTGGCTTGCTGCTTCTTAAACAGAGCTTCCCCAAATAACTTGTGGAAGTTAACACAGATACAATTACGTCATTTTCACTGCGTTGGTAATCCCCTCAAAAACTGCAGTTAGATAGGCCAGATATATTCGATGGACTGAATGGCCTTTTATGCTGCAGGGAGATATGATAACATGGAATAAATTCTTGTGCTACACCAGATACGAACATTTAGATGTACAGTATTGATCTGATACATTTATCAAATATTCTGCGGTGACGTTGTGTATGGAGTGAGCAGTTTTGCTGCTTGAAGTGATTGGTTAATTTGTGCACATAATTTGCAAGTAACTTTCCCTTACTGTATTTTTAATGGCAAAATTATCATTTCAACGGAGAAGTTGTAGTTTATTTCCTTTGCTCTTTAAATAGGCTGTTTAATTGATAAATCAACCTAACAGTGCATTAAATAGTTTGCAGTCACACATGCCCACCACCCACAGAAAATCTCACAGCATTACAGTGGGATCATATTTTCGATAGGACATCTGTGGATGGGATGACATATTATACACAGAGTGAATGTTTAGGGTGGTGAAATGGACTCAGCTTTAAATTGCCCAACATCCACAGATACCAGAGATAGTCAGAATTCATCTCCCACTCAGACGGAAAGCAACCACTGTCATGCTCCCTTGACTTTTACTTTACTTTTGAGATACAGCATAGAAACAGGGGCCATCGAGTCTCCACTAACCAGTGACCACACCATACACTAGTTCCATCCCACACACTAGGGACAACTTAACAAAGCCAATTAACCTACAAACCTGTATGTCTTTGGAGTGTGGGAGGAAACCGGAACACCCAGAGAAAATCCACACGGTCACAGGGGGAATGTACAAACTCCGTACAGACAGCATCCGTGGTCAGAATCGAACCCAGGTCTCTGGCGCTGTAAGGCAGCAACTCAATCGCTGTGCCACTGTGTCACCCATTATATTCAGCTTGACACTTGTCAGGGTTTTGTGTTTTCATTTATTGAGGGCTGCAATATTGAATACAGGCCACCACAATGTGGTAACTACAGTGAATGATCACCGAGTGAAGCCCAGGACAGGAGGTATTTGGAGAAGAGTGGCCCAGCTATATAGACATGCACCTAGGTATTTCTGAATGGAAAATCAAAGGTTTGTAAAATGAAAACCTGAAGTTTGCAAATGGAAAATTTAAGTTTTGTAAAGTCTAAGGCTTGTAAATGGAAAATGTCAAGAGTCAAGAAGAGTCAAGTGTGTTTAATAGTCATCTGTACAGAACAATTAAATTTTTACTTGTAGCAACATAACATGTATGTAAACACAAAATGCTGGAGTAACTCAGCGGGATGGGCAGCATCTCTGGAGAGAAGGAATGGGTGGCATGTCGGGTCGTGACCCTTCTTCAGACTGATGTCAGGGGAATGGACGGGACAAAGGTAGAATGTAGTCGGAGACAGTAAGACTGGTGGGGGAACTGGGATGGGGGAGGGGATGGAGAGAGAGGGAAAGCAAGGACCAATTAAAGTTAATGTCCATACCGCTGGGGTGTAAACTACCCAAGCGAAATATGAGGTGTTCCTCCAATTTGCGCTGAGCCTCACTCTGACAATGGAGGAGGCCCAGGACAGAAAGGTCAGATTGGGAAAGGGAGGGGCAGTTAAGGTACTGAGCAACCGGGAGATCAGGTAGGTTAAGTTGGACTGAGCAGACGTGTTCAGTGAAATGATGGCCGAGCCTGTGTTTGGTCTCGCCGATGTTGACCACTGGAACAGCAGATGCAGTAGATGAGGTTGGAGAAACAACACCTCCAAGTGAACCTCTGCCTCACCTGAAAAGACTGCCTGGGTCCTTGGATGGAGTCGAGGGGGGAGGTAAAGGGACAGACCTTAATATCACACACCATTTCTGATTTTATTACTTCCGGCTCTCTGCCCTCTAATGCCTCCAACCTTATCGTTCCCCAGCCCGCACGGCTTTTATCTTCTCCCCAAAATCCACGAACAGAACTGTCCTGGCAAACCGATTGTTTCTGCTTGTTCATGTCCCACCAAATTAAGTTGGCTCCATCCTATCCCCCCTGGTCCAATCCCTCCCTACCTATATCCAAGACACCTCACACGCTCTTTATCTCTTCAACGACTTCTGTTTTCCAGGCCCCCACTCCCTCATCTTTACCATGGATGTCCAGTCACTCTACACCTCCATTCCTCACCAGGAAGATCTTAAAGCCCTCCGTTTCATCCTCGGCCGCAGAAGCAGCCAATTTCTGTCTACTAACACTCTCCTCCACCTTGCGGAGCTGGTCTTTACCCTCAACAACTTCTCCTTCGACTCCTCCCACTTCCTCCACATCCAAGGCGTAGCTATGGGCACCCGCATGGGCCCCAGCTATGCCTGCCTCTTTGTAGGGTACGTCGAACAATCCCTGTTCCACACATATACCAGCCCCATCCCCAAACTCTACCTCCGCTACATTGATGAATGCATCGGTGCTGCCTCCTGCACCCATGCAGAACTCACTGACTTCATCAACTTCACCACTCATTTCCACCCTGCACTCAACTTCACTTGGACCATCTCCCTACCGTTTCTGGATCTCACCGTCTCCATCACAGGCGACAGACTATTGACCAGCATCTACTACAAACCTACAGCTATCTTGACTACAGGTATGTAGGTTAATTGGCTGGGTAAATGTAAATATTGTCCCTAGTGGGTGTAGGATAGTGTTAATGTACGGGGATCGCTGGGCGGCACGGACTTGGTGGGCCGAAAAGGCCTGTTTCCGGCTGTATATATATGATATGATATGATATGATACACTTCTTCCCACCCTGCTTACTGTAAAGACTCTATCCCCTTCTCCCAATTCCTCCGTCTACGCCGCATCTGCGCCCGGGATGAGGTTTTCCATACTAAATCATCGGAGATGTCCTCATTCTTTAGGAAACAGGAGTTCGCCTCTTCCATCATAGAATGAGGCTCTCACTAGGGTCTCCTCGATATCCCGCAGCTCCGCTCTTGCTCCCCCTCCCCCTATTCGTAACAAGGACATAATCCCCCTTGCCCTCACCTTCCACCCCATCAGCCGTCGCATACAGCATGTAATCCTCCAACATTTCCACCACCCCCAACGGGACCCCACCACCGGCCACGTCTTCCTATCTCCACCCCTTTCTGCTTTCCGCAGAGTCCGTTCCCTCCGCAAATCTCTGGTCAACTCGTCCTAAACCACCCCTTCCCTTGCCACCGAAACCACCCCCTCCCCATGTACTTTCCCCTGCAACTGCAGGAGATGCAACACCTGTCCCTATACCTCCCCCCTCGACTCCGTCCAAGGACCCCGACAGTCTTTTCAGGTGAGGCAGAGGTTCATTTGCACCTCCTCCAACCTCATCTACTGGATTCCCTGTTCCAGGTGTGGACTCCTGTATATCGGTGAGACCAAGCGTAGGCTCGGCGATCGTTTCGCTGAACACCTCCGCTCAGTCCGCCTAAACCTACCTGATCTCCTGGTTGCTCAGCACTTTAACTCCCCCTCCCATTCCCAATCTGACCTTTCTGTCCTGGGCCTCCTCCATTGTCAGAGTGAGGCCCAGCACAAATTGGAGGAACAGCACCTCATATTTCGCTTGGGCAGCTTACACCCCAGCGGTATGAACATTGATTTCTCTAAATTAAAATAGCCCTTGCTTTCCCTCTCTCTCCATCTCCTCCCCCTTCCCAGTTCTCCATTCTATCTCTGTCCCGCCCACTCCCCTGACATCAGTCTGAAGAAGTGTCTCGACCCAAAACGTCACCCATTCCTTCTCTCCATAGATGCTGCCTGTCCCGCTGAGTTACTCCAGCATTTTGTGTCTACCTTTGATTTAAACCAGCATCTGTAGTTCTTTCCTACACATGTATGTAAACACAGTACTCGGTGAATGATTCTCCCAGTGTCCACTATGTCAGACTCCCTCAGCATCTCAAATCACATCTCATTTTTCCAAACTCAACCTACCTGATAAGACATACAGCGCCAAAGACCCAGGTTCGATCTGTAGGCAGTTTGTACGCAGTTTGTACGTTCTCCCTGTGACCACGTGGGATTTCTCCGGGTGCTCAAGTTTCCCCCCAAATTTCACAATGTGCAGGCTTGTAGGGTAATTGGATTGTCTGTAATTTTTTCCTAGTGTGTAGGATAGAGCTAGTGTACGGGGTGATCACTCACTGGTCGGCACGGACTCAATGGGCCGAAGGGCCTATTTCCACGCTGTGTCTCTAAACTAAAAGTTTTGATAGGTAGCCGCCTGAGATTGAGAAGTGTCATGTCTTCTCAGGTAGGTAGAGCCGATACTCAAAGGAATTTGGAAAAATGAGGTGTGATAGAAACATAGAAACATCAAAAATAGGTGCAGGAGTAGGCCATTCGGCCCTTCGAGCCAGCACCGCCATTCGATATGATCAAGGCTGATCATCCACAATCATGGCATCCACAATGACCAAGCATGGTTCGTGCCTTCTCCCCATATCCCTTGATTAAGCTCCTCCAGCACCTTTTTTCTATGTTTTATATGATTCCATGAGCCCCTAGAGCTCTATCTAGCTCTCTCTTGAATGCATCCAGTGAATTGGCCTCCACTGCCCTCTGAGGCGGAGAATTCCACATATTCACAATTCTCTGGGTGAAAAAGTTTTTCCACGTCTCAGTTCCAATTGCCCTACCCCTTATTCTTAAACTGTGGCCCCTGGTTCTGGACTCCCCCAACATCGGGAACATGTTCCCTGCGTCTATCTTGTCCAATCCCTAGATCCTCTGTCCCCTAGTATTTCTGGGAGATTGTCTGTATCTTCCTTAGTGAAGACAGAACCAAAGTACCTGTTCAACTCGTCTGCCATTTCCTTGTTCCCCATAATAAATTCATCTGTTTCTGTCTTCAAGGGACCCACATTTAACTTCATCTTTTCCTCTTCACTGTGTTCTGTGGCGCTGATGGTGGCTGCCACGGTGTGCTGCTCCTTGCTGTTTTGTATGTGATTGTTTGTGTTGTGTCATGTCATGAGAGAGGTGCTCCTTAACATCAGACATACGGTACCTTCAAACATCGTTCCGGATTTCTCTCACTCACTGGGTTATTTGGACATACTCGTCGGTGGGGCTGTGGTTGCGTTCAGAGGAGGACCCGTGGGAAGCGCTCTGGACCACTCGCCCGACTCCGGCGACGAGGATTACGCACACCGTGCCCGTGTATATTATGCACACCGTGCCCGTGTATATTACGCATACCGCGCCCGTGTATATTCCTCGCAATGGCCACATTCTGCTCCCATAACCTATGAACTTGAGAGATGCCCCAGGCTGCGTTGCTGAGCACAGCTGCCGACAGCAAGTGTGCATGGCTGCATGGTTGGCCCACGCCACAGTGCAGCTGGAGCACTTGTCTGTGTTGCTGTGAGACGTGCAGACATTAAAACCGTGCCGTGCACTGCTGGGGAATTCAGCTAGTGCTTCAGTTGACTGAGCAAGGACAGATGTTGTTGCAAAACACTCTCGCACGCTCTCCTAGTGAAGGCATAGCCTGTGACTGGGACAGTCCAGGGGGAGTTGAGTAAACCCTTCCCAGAACATCAACATTGACAAACCTACTGCATAATAATCTGCTGGATGAACCTTCACTTGTGAGCTGAGTGACGTGGGTTATATTGGGGTTATGTGGTTTAGCTTTATTAGTGTCACATGTAGCGAGGTATGGTGAGAAGCATTCTTTTGCTATCCAATCCAATTTGATAATACTGCACTTGAATGCAATCAATGCAGCACGATGGCGCAGCTGGAAGAGCCACTGCCTCACAGCGCCAGAGACCCGGGTTCCATCCTGAACTCGCGTGCGTGCTGTCTGTGTGGAGCTTGCACGCTCTCCTTGTGACCGTGTGGGTTTCTTCCGGATACTCCGGTTACCTCCCACATCCCAAAGACGTACAGGTTTGTAGGTTAATTGCTCCTAGTGTGTAGGGAGTGGATGGCAAAGTGGGATGACATGGAACTGGTGTGAACGGGTGATTGATGATTAGTGTGGACAGTGGACAAATGGCCTGTTTTCATGCTGTATCTCTAAAATATCCTGCAAAATAGGTAGAGTGAATAGAAAAATACCATCGTGCAGAATATAGTTTCCCAGCATTACAGTGTGATGATTCCAGAGAAAAAATCCAAGTCTGTAATGAGGTCAGTTCTTCTTCTTGCATATGGCGTGCACAGCCTAAAGTTATAGGTCAAGGGTAGACATCCAGGCCAGGGCAACAGCAGTTGCTGGGTGGATGGTCTTGATGCCACCAGGGAGAAGCCTCAGTGAGCAGTCATTCACGATGTGTGGGATGGTCTGGTCTGGATACCCACAGTCACAAGCAGGGCTGGCTGTCTGTCACCCCCCACTTGTACAGGTGATGGGCTGTTCTTGCTTGGAGGGTGTGGATCCTGTTCAGGGTTAGCCATTGCTTGCGGTGGAGGTCAAACCCCGGTGGTTTCACTGTGGGGTCTGTGATCACCTCCCCGTTGTTGGTGTTGGCATCTTTCCAGGCTCTGCACCACTCAGTCTTGGGGTCAAAGTCTTCCAGGGATTTGGCTGAAGACCAGAAGGGTTTGCGGGACTTCAGGCGCATGTTGGGCCGATTGTTCAAGTCAGCATGGATGGGAAGGTCAGGGTTAGCCGCGATGACACCAATCTGTCAACATCCTATCCCTTCTGCGTGTGCTGGGAGGGGCGAATGAGGTCAGTTGGAAAATCGGACTATATCCTGGCATTTGGGAGGTCCATAAGCTGGAATCGGACTATATCCTGGCATTTGGGAGGTCCATAAGCTGGATGCCGCTTAAGGTAGATGTGTGGTGTTGGAAGGACATGCAGTGTAGAGGCCATGTGTGGAGAGATGTATGGAGAGTGCGTTAGTGCTAGACTTTACGCTGAGACCCTGCTGATGCATATCTCAATGCACACGAGATGGGTGACCTGCTTCCTCCCACTTACGTTGTCCCCAGCAGCTTGGGATTGACTCTGCAGTAAAGTTCCTTTGTCTCAGGCTAGGTCGGTCCTGGCTCCCACACTGGCTATCCATGACCCACACGATAATTGGTCTCCATTCACTGGCACCCAATCCAGGAACTCCCCGTAGAAAAGGTCAGATATGGAATCCAGCTGAAGATGAATGAGTGGATGAAAGGCCGGGTTCAAAGAGTCACACAGCGTGGAAACGGGTCCTTCGGCCCAACTTGCCCACACCGACCAACATGCCCATTTGTCCATGTCCTTCTAAACCTAACTGCATCAGTGAACGTTTCTGAAATGCTACGATAGTCCCTGTCTCAACGACCTCCTCTGGCTGCTTGTTCCATTCTCCCATTCACCCTTTGTGTGAAAACGTTACTTCTCACGTTCCCATCAAATCTTTCCCCCCTCACCTTAAACCTATGTCCTCTGGTTCTCGATTCCCCTACGCTGAGCATAAGACCATGCTTTTGTGACCTCCATAAGATCACCCCGCATCGTCCTGCGCTCCAAGATATAAAGTCCAGGCCTGCACAGCCGCTCCCTATAGCTAAGTCTCTTGTCCTGGCAACGTCCTAGTAAACCTTCTCTGAAGATGTTCCAGCTTGACAACATCATGGTGTTGCAGAGTCGATTCCTCCCTCAATCATGTTCATGCCACTGTGCCTGGTACACGTACATCCAAAGATCAATACAAAGCTAATGTTAAAGGGATGAGTTGGAATAGGTGAAGAGGAATTCTTACTCCCTTGGGAGACCTCAGTAGATATCCTGTCACTGCCTCTGTACAGCAGCTCAAGACAGAGACGGCTGCACAGGAAGAGTCTGCTGGGTTGTGTCTGGGCCTGTATCTGTGTCTGGGCCTTTGTCTGTGCCTGTGTCTGGGCCTATGTCTATGTCTGGGCCTATGTCTGTGTCTGGGCCTATGTCTGTGTCTGGGGCCTACGTCTGGGCCTGTGTCTGTGCCTGTGTCTGTGTCTGGGCCTGTGTTTGGGCCTATGTCTGGGCTTGTCTCTGTGTTGTGTCTGGGCCTGTGTCTAGGCCTGTGTCTGGGAGAGGCTGTGGATGTAAAGAGACTGGCTTCCTGAGCATTGTAAATTTATGTGGCACAATAGACAATAGGTGCAGGAGGAGGCCATTCGGCCCTTCGAGCCAGCACCGCCATTCAATGTGATCATTGCTGATCAATCTCAATCAGTACCCTGTTCCTGCCTTCTCCCCACACCCCCTGACTTCACTAACCTTAAGAGCTCTATCTTGAATGCATTCAGAGAATTGGCCTCCACTACCTTCTGAGGCAGAGAATTCCACAGATTCACAAATATCTGACTGAAAAAGTTTTTCCTCATCTCCGTTCTAAATGCCCTACCCCTTATTCTTAAACTGTGGCCCCTGGTTCTGGACTCCCCCAACATTGGGAACATGTTTCCTGCCTCTAACGTGTCCAGCCCCTTAATAATCTTATACGTTTCGATAAGATCTCCTCTCATCCTTCTAAATTCCAGTGTATACAAGCCTAGTCGCTCCAGTCTTTCAACATATGACAGTCCCGCCATTCCAGCCTGAGGTGACAGCCATGACTGGTCAATGCGGACACTGGTTAGGCCTGGATAGTGTGGATGTGGAGAGGATGTTTCCACTAGTGAGAGAGTCTAGGACCAGAGGCCACGGCCTCAGAATAAACGGGCGTACCTTTAGAAAGGAGATGAGATGAGTCAGAGAGAGGGTGGTGACTGTGGAATTCCACCACAGCCGTGGCAATGGCTGTCCCATGACAGGAATGACACAGAGACCTTGGAGAGGGTGCAGACGAGGTTTATCAGAATTCTGCAGGATTTCAGCTAGGTCAATGGGCATTTATAAGGCAGAGGGTGATAGATTCTTGATTAGTACGGGTGTCGGAGGTTATGGGGAGAAGGCAGGAGAATGGGGTTTGGAGGGAAAGGTAGATCAGCCATGATTGAATGGCAGAGTAGACTTGATGGGCTGAATGGCCTAATTCTGCCCTGTCACATGAACATATGAACTTATGACTGTCACCCAACCACACCTGTGGACCAGGTAGGCTAGGTGAAGGTGGAACATTGAGGGGTGCAGGAGGCTGTGCTGGAGCAAGAAGAATCCCATTCCATACCCGACATCAAGTCTGCATTTACCCCAGCTTCACCTCAAACACCACCTGTTCTCTGCAGTTCTGCGCAGGAAGTTGTGGCACTTGTTTGGAGTGAGCTGACTGGGATTGCCAACGTTCTCACTCCCAATGAAGGGACAAAAGGTGATGTCACCGCTCCGCGCCTCACGTGACCTCACCCAGCCAGTGGCCGTGTGCTCCCACTCCACCAATGGTGGCCGCCCAGGCCGGGAGGCGGGTTGCTACGCAACCTCCATTAGGAGGAGCCCGAGCCCACAGTGTCCGGGCCTACACTGACTGGGCCTACAGTGTCCGAGCCTACAGTGTCCTCCGGGCCTACACTGTCCGGGCCTACAGTGTCCAGGCCTACACTGTCCGGGCCTACACTATCCGGGCCTACACTGTCCGGGCCTACACTGTCCGGGCCTACACTGTCCGGGCCTACACTGTCCGGGCCTACACTGTCCGGGCCTACACAGTCCGGGCCTACACTGTCCGGGCCTACACTGTCCGGGCCTACACTGTCCGGGCCTACACTGTCCGGGCCTACACTGTCCGGGCCTACACTGTCCGGGCCTACACTGTCCGGGCCTACACTGTCCGGGCCTACACTGTCCGGGCCTACACTGTCCGGGCCTACACTGTCCGGACCTACAGCGGCCCCCGGGCCTACTACAGGACAAGGGCGGTCCCGTACGGGACAAAACAATTTTGCCCAATATACGGGATGTCCTGGCCAATACGGGCCAGTTGGCAACCATAGCAACACCTCATCTGGAAGATTGCGTGCAGTTGTGGTCGTCCCATTACCGGGATGGCGTGGAGGCCTTGGAGAGGGTGCAGAGGAGGTTTATCAAAATTCTGCCTGGATCAGCTACGAGGAGAGGTTGGATAAACTGGAATTGTTTTCTCTGGCGTGCCAGAGGTTCAGGGGAGACCTGATCGAAGTATAAAAACCTATGAGTAGACAGTCAGAATCTTTTTCCCAGGGTGAAAATGTCAAATACTAGAATGAATAGTTTTAAAGTGAGAAGGGGAAAGTTTAAAGCAGATGGAAGGGGGAAGTTATTTTACACAAAAGAGAGGAGTCATCAATGTGTTGCTAGTGGTGGTGGTGGTGGAGGTGGTGGTGTTGGTGGAGGTAGGTACTACAGTGGTGGAGGTGGAGGTAGGTGCCAGAGTGGTGGTGGTGGAGGTAGGTACCAGAGTGGTGGTGGTGGAGGTAGGTACTACAGTGGTGTATGAGGCTTGTAGACAGGCACAGGATATGCAGGGACTGGAGGGGTGTGGTCACATGCAGGCAGAGGTGATTAGTGTGACTTGACACCATGTTCAGCATGGTTATTGTGGGCCGAAGGGCCTGTTCAGTGCTGTACTGCTCTATGTTCTAAGCTGCCTAATGTGGTCCTTTGGCATTCACTGTGTTGACCATCCCGGTTCATTAGCCCTGATATTTGGCAGTTGTAAGTGACTCTAACACCACATGTGCTGCCTATTCCCAGGGAGGGAGGGAGGGAGGGAGGGGGGCAGGGAGGGATGGAGGGAGGGAGGGAGGGAGGGAGGGAGGGAGGGAGGGAGGGAGGGTGGGAGGGAGGGAGGGAGGGAGGGAGGGAGGGAGGGAGGGAGGGAGGGAGGGAGGGAGGGAGGGAGGGAGGGAGGGGAGGGAGGGGAGGGAGGGGAGGGAGGGGAGGGAGGGGAGGGAGGGGAGGGAGGGGAGGGAGTGGGGGATGGAGGGAGGGAATCCTGTTTATTCCCAGGGCAGGTGGGTGATCTAGTCCAGTCCTGGGGAGAGACGCCAGCCCAGCCCACTGGGCAGGGGATAAACGTGCATCAGTGTGGATGTCAGCAGGGAGCAGAATAGGTATCACCGTGACCCTGCAGTTGAACAGCAAGCAGTTTGGACAATAGCCAACGACAATACAAAACGTCACTACTTAACCCCGTGTCTGCCTTCACAGATGCTGCCTGTCCTGCTGAGTGTTTCCAGCAGTTTCTGTTTTTATTTCAGATCTGCAGCATCTGCAGGATCGTGCCTGAGGGATCTGAACCACCAGGGAAGGAGAAGGAATCTCACCCATGCTAAAGAGTCGAGCCACGCCTAGCCTCCATACACCTCCTGGATCCTTGTATGTCAGGGTGAGTAACACAGTGACCCTCTCACCCCAAACCCGTTCCTTCTCTCCAGAGATGCTGCCTGACCCATTGAGTTACTCCAGCTTTTTGTGTCTATCACCTCCCTATAGGGTTGCCAACTTCTTCACTCCCAAATAAGGGACAAACGGTGATGTCACCGCCCCGCGCCCCACGTGACCTCGCCCAGCCAGCGGCCACGTGCTCCCGCTCCACCAACGGAGGCCGCCCGGGTCGGGAGGCGGGTTGCTGCGCAACCTCAGTTAGGCGGAGCCCGGGCCTCCGGGCCTCCGGGCCTACATTGTCCGGGCCTACTGCGGTCCCCGCGCCTACAGTGTCCGGGCCTACAGTGTCCAGGCCTACAGTGTCCGGGCCTACAGCGTCCGGGCCTACAGCGTCCGGGCCTACAGCGTCCGGGCCTACAGCGTCCGGGCCTACAGTGTCCGGGCCTACAGTGTCCGGGCCTACAGCGTCCGGGCCTACAGCGTCCGGGCCTACAGCGTCCGGGCCTACAGCGTCCGGGCCTACAGTGTCCGGGCCTACAGTGTCCAGGCCTACAGCGTCCGGCCTACAGCGGTCCCCGGGCCTGCAGTTTCCGGGCCTACAGCACCCGTTGTCATTGACCTAATACGGGACAAGGGCGGTCCCGTACGGGACAAACCAATTTAGCCCAATATGCGGGGTTGCCCTGGCTAATGCGGGACAGTTGGCAACCCTAACTCCCTTTCTCACAAACCCTTCCCTTATCTCACAGAGTACTGGAGACACTCAGCGGGTCAGGCGGCATCTCTGGAAACATGGATAGGTGAGATTTCAATTTGGGACCCTTCTTCAGTCTGAGACTGGTTGTGTCCAGGCCACTGTGATGATTCAGTCTTCATTTGTTCAATAATGCTTTATTTGTCACCAATGCAACTGCACAGTGAAATTCTCTTTGCATATATTACGCAGGCAGGCCATGTTTTGGCGCCATTTCCAAAGTCCATCGTCCTGTCGGCTCTCGATGGACTGGAGCAGTTCCCACGAACCGGCGTCCCTCCTCTCCTCTCCTCTCCTCTCCTCTCCTCTCCCGGCCATCGTTGTGCCCTGGGGGTACCTCCTGCAGCCGACCTTGAAGGCGCTGGAGGCATTACCCCGGTTCATCCTCCCACCAACCTGCAATCCCACCTCCTCAAGGAATCTCACCTCCTCACGGAATCCCACCTCCTCATGCATAACCAGACTTAGTTGGAAACATTCGCTCCTCTCCCTCTTTAAGGGCGTCACGGTGGCGCAGCCGTTGAGCTATCCCTCACAGCGCCAGAGACCCGGGTTCGATCCCGACTACGGGTGCTGTCTGTACGGAGTTTGTACATTCTCCCCGTGACCTGCGTGGGTTTTCTCCGAGATCTTCGGTTTCCTCCCACACTCCAAAGACACGCAGGTTTGTAGGTTAATTGGCTTGGTATAAGTGTAAGTTGTCACCAGTGTGTAGGATAGTGTTAATGTGCGGGGATCGCTGGTCGGTGCGGACTTGGTGGGCCGAAGGGCCTGCGTCCGCACTGCATCTCTAAACTAAACCTTATGGGCATGTTGTGCTGCAGTGCGATTTTTACAAAGAGAACATGGGATCTTTGTTTCAGGTGAGCGTTGTGCAGAGCTAGCAGCAGGTGTAGTCGGGGCAGAATGCCAGGAGAGCCGCGAATGGTCCCCAACAACAACATGGACAGTCGGGCGAACACAAGAGAATCTAAGAAGCTGTCTCAACAAGCCCGCGGCAATGTGCTGACCACCGACAGGACGATGCTCCTCAATGAGCCGAAGAAACTGAAACAAAGGTACGTGAACAAGGATGGCAAATGCAACGTCCACCATGGCAATGTGCAGGAGACGTACCGCTACTTCAGCGACCTCTTCACCACTCTGGTCGACCTCAGGTGGCGCTTAAACCTCTTGATCTTCACCCTGGTCTTCACCGTTACCTGGCTGTTCTTTGGCTTCATCTGGTGGCTGATCGCGTACATCCGCGGAGACCTGGAGCATCTGGGAGATTCCACCTGGACCCCGTGTGTGGACAATCTGAACGGCTTTGTGTCGGCATTTCTGTTTTCTATCGAGACTGAAACGACAATTGGCTACGGGCACAGAGTTATAACGGAGAAGTGTCCTGAGGGCATCATCTTGCTGCTGATCCAGGCCATCCTGGGGTCCATCGTCAACGCCCTGATGGTCGGCTGCATGTTCGTGAAGATTTCTCAGCCCAAGAACCGTGCAGAGACGCTAATGTTCTCGCACCGCGCCGTGATCTCTCTCCGGGATGAGAAGCTGTGCCTGATGTTCCGTGTGGGGGACCTCCGCAACTCCCACATCGTGGAGGCTTCCATCCGGGCCAAACTCATCAAGTCCCGGCAGACCAAGGAAGGCGAGTTCATCCCCCTCAACCAGACCGACATCAACGTGGGCTTCGACACCGGAGATGACCGGCTCTTCCTGGTGTCACCGCTCATCATCTCCCACGAGATCAACGACAAGAGCCCCTTCTGGGAAATGAGCCGCAGCCAGCTGGACCAAGAGGACTTTGAGATCGTGGTGATCCTTGAAGGCATGGTGGAGGCAACAGGTAGAGTCTGGGCAGTGCACCACTTTCATCAGTGTCCATGTGGGAGGAGCAGAATTAGCCCATACGGCCCATCAAGTCTACTCCACCATTCAATCATGGCTGATCTATCTTTCCCTCTCATCCCCATTCTGCCTTCACCCCTTAACCCTGGACACCCGTACTAATCAAGAATCTATCTATCGCTGCCTCTTTGCAGTGTGAGTGTCAGGTTACATAGCAGTGAACGGGCTCTACCACTGGTGCCGGTACAAAGTTACACATGGCAACTTTATAGCAGCGTGCACTTTACATCAACATGCACATGGGAATACAGGTGCTCCTCGACTTACGATGGATGGCGTTACGTTCCGACGAAACCATCGTAAATCCAAAATATCGTAAGTCGAAAACGCATATCACTAGCCCGAGAAAAGATCAAAATTCAAAATTCAAAGTGCGGTTTCTACTGAATGTGTATTGCTTTTGCACCATCGCCAGCAAATATCGTCAGTCAAGGAGCATCTGTGCTTTACAGCAACCTGAGCAGCAACTATTTCACAGCAACCTGAGGGGTAACGTTTTCACTAGGAGGATGGTGGATACACAGAACAAGCTGCCAGAGGAGGTAGTTGAGACACATACAATAACAACATTTAAAGGGCACTTGGACAGATACATGGAATGGAAAAACTTAAAAGGATATGAGCCAAATACATACAAATGGGACCAGCATAGATAGGGCATATTGATGGGGCCAAAGGGCCTGCTTCAATGCTGTATGATTCTATGTATCGGGCGGCTGACTGGTGCAGCGGGTAGAGCTGCTGCCTCACAGTGTCAGGGACCCGGGTTTGATCCTGACTTCGGATGCTGTCTGTGTGGAGTATCCTCCAGGTGCCTCCCAAATCCCAAAGATGAGCAAGTTTGTAGGTTAATTGTCTTCTGTAAATTGCCCCTAGTGTGTGGGGGGTGAACAAGAAAGTGGCACAACATGGAACTGGTGTGAACAGGTGATCGATGGTCGGCATGGACTTGGTGGGCTCAAGGGCCTGTTTCCATGCTATATCTCTAAACTAAACTAAACTGAGACTGAGGAGCCAGTGATGGTCCAGGGAGATTGAGCCCAGCTAATCTCAAGGGCTAGGAAGCTCTCCGTAATTCCCTCAGTCTGGGCTGCCCCATGCCAGGGGCCATCGGTCTATGCCATGGATGGAGGTTCTCACCCAGTCCTGAAGTAAGTGGTAAAGGAATTGGGTGATCAGAAGGTGAAGCCATTCACAGGGAGAGGAACAAGAACGACTGCCTCGTGAAGGCAGGTAGAATAGTCAATGCAAAATAGAAATGAAAGTTTGCTGGACCTTTGATAGCCACAGAAAGCTGGAGTAACTCAGGGGATCAGACAGCACCTCTGGAGAGAAGGACGTGGTGATGTTTTCCTTGTGTCGTAGTGACGTCACCCATTCCTTTTCCCCAGATATGCTGTCTGTCCCGCTGAGTTACTCCAGCTTTTGGTGTCTATGTTCAGTTTAAACCAGCATCTGCAGTTCCTTCCTACATGGTTGCTGGACCTCGAGCTCAGTGATGCTCCTCCATAACACCCTCCCACCATGTCCAGTGTGAAGGTATCAGTGAGTGAGTGGGCAGATGTGTATAATGTAGATAAATGTGAGGTTAACCACTTTGGTGGCAAGAATAAGGAGGCAGATTATTATCTCAATGGTGTCAGATTAGGTAAAGGGGAAGTGCAACGAGACCTGAGTGTCCTTGTACATCAGACACTGAAAGTAAGCGTGCAGGTACAGCAGGCAGTGAAGAAAGCTAATGGCATGTTGGCCTTCATAACGAGAGGATTTGAGTACAGGAGCAAATAAGTCCTTCTGCAGTTGTATAGGGCCCTGGTGAGACCACATCTGGAGTATTGTGTGCAGTTTTGGTCTCCTAATTTGAGGAAGGACATCCTTGCTATTGAGGCAGTGCAGCGTAGGTTCACGAGGTTAATCCCTGGGTTGGCGGGACTGTCGTATGAGAAAAGATTGGAAAGACTGGGCTTGTATTCACTGGAGTTTAGAAAGATGAGAGGGGATCTTATAGAGACGTATAAAATTGTAAAAGGACTAGACAAGCTAGATGCAGGAAAAATGTTCCCAATGTTGGGGGAGTCCAGGACCAGGGACCGCAGTCTAAGAATAAAGGGGAGGCCATTTAAAACTGAGGTGAGAAGAAACTTTTTCACCCAGAGAGTTGCGAATTTGTGGAATTCTCTGCCACAGAGAGCAGTGGAGGCCAATTCACTGGATGAATTTAAAAGAGAGTTAGATAGAGCTCTAGGGGCTAGTGGAATCAAGGGATATGGGGAGAAGGCATGCACAGGTTACTGATTGTGGATGATCATTCATGATCACAATGAATGGTGGTGCTGGCTCGAAGGGACAAATGGCCGCCTCCTGCACCTATTTTGTATGTTTCTATGTTTCTATGTTTCTATTCCCCACTCAGCTTCCATACTTATACTGAAACTGATGACCTCCTTGCCCAGAGAAGATCAACACTTGGATCTTCAGCAAAACACAAAAGTGCTGGAGAAACTCACCGGTCCAGGCAGCATCTGTGGGGGGGAATGGACAGGTGACGTTTCTGGTCGGGATCCTTCCTGAGTGTAGTAGCTGGAAATGAGCTGGGTGCTGGACAAAGCCTGGCAAGTGATAGGTGGATACAGATAGGGTGAGGTGGGGGGGGGGGGCTGGGTGGCAGATAGGTGGAAATGCCCAGAGAAGAAAAGGGGACAAAAGGGAGTGAGAGAAGGAGGGGAGGAGTGAAATATAAAGCCAGAGGGAGTGATGTAGGTGGAAGGGAAAGAGTCGCAGGACAGTGAGAGAAATGGGGGCGCATCAGGCGGTGGGAGGGAGGGGGAGAAGAGAGAGCAGTAGGGAGGTGTTCGTTAAAATTGGAGAATTCAATGTTCATACCATTGTGTTGTAAGCTACTCGAGCGGAATATGAGGTGCTGTTCCTCCAGTTACATTGGAACCAGACTGGAAGGTAGCAGGGCTGGAGAGAGCTGATTCCCCTTGTTCCACGGTCCACACCCTCCCTCTCTCCCCAGAGATGTCTGCTCTCTCAGCCCCCTGCAAGACGCCAAGCTTGGACCCTCAGCCCAGCTGCACGTGTACCAAGGGGGGTGGCACCTCACAGGTCCCTCATTGGACATCCAGTGCGCTGCAGCTCTGTAAATACCGCACCAATGCAAGTCCCGCTTTCTGCAGAAAGTGCCGGAAATCCTTCACGGTCAGGCAGTGTGTGAGTGAGAGTGTGGGTGTGAGTGTGTGATTATGACTTTGTGATTATGTGATTGTGTGAGTGAGTGTGAGTGTGTGCGTGTGAGGGCGTACATGTGACTGTGTGCGAGTCTGTGAATGAGTGTGTGAGTTTGTGTGAGTGAGTGTGTGTGATTGAGTTTGCCTGAGTGCTTGATTGAGTGAGTGTGCGACTGTGTGTGTGTATGTGACTGAGTTTACGTGAGTGCATGATTGAATGTGTATTGTGTGTGAGTGAGTGTGTGTGTGTGTGTGTGTGAGTGTGTGAATGAGTGTGTGAGTGACTGAGTGTGAGTGAGCGTGTGAATGAGTGTGAGTGAGTATATGAGTGAGTGTGTGAGTGGGTGTGTGAGTGAGTGTGTGTGTGTGAGTGAGTGTGTGAGAGTGAGTGAGTGTGAGTGAGTGAGTGTGTGTGAGTGTGTGAGTGAGTGTGTGTGTGTGGAGAGTGAGGCAGAGTTAACATCTCAGGTCAATAAATCACCATCAGAATTATTTTTTTAATTTAAGGAGAAGTTCTGACCAGGGGTTATTTGCCTGACCTGCAGTGTTCCTTTCTCCACAGACGCTGCCTGACCTGCTGAGTGATTGCAAGGTTTTCAGTGTTCGCTGCCGGCTTGCAGCATCTGCAGCTGAGCTGCTGTTAGTGCAGATGTTAGTACAGATGTACTGCAGTCAGTCGATCAAAGTGAAGAACAGTTGGACATGACAGGTTGCTGTAAAGGTCATGTATTTTTAGCAGCGCTGCAGTAATTGAGGGAGCGTGTTTGCCTGGAAGCAAAGAGAGGAACACAGTGGGAAATATTACAGCAGATGTACTGAGCCACTCACACAAGCACAGCTCACCGACACTGCTCTCTGCATAACATCCGTGTTAGTGGAGACTGTATGTGGAGGCTGGGAACAAAGAGCTCTCCTGCAGTGCATGGACACTTCCATGTACCTCCTGTCCTGAACGTCCTTGTCAGACGGAGGTCACGGTACACACAAGCCCCAGAGGGAGTGAGACAAGTTACCTCACAGACCCCACAGGCAGGCTGACTGACTCGATGGAGTTTGTACGTTCCCCCCGTGATCTGTGTGGGTTTTTCCCGGGTGCTCTGGTTTCCTCCCACACTCCAAAGTTGTACAGGTTTGTACGTTAATTGGTTTGGTATAATAATAAGTTGTCCCTAGTGTGTGTAGGATAGTGTTAGTGTGCGGGGATCGCTGGGCGGTGCGGACTCGGTGGGCCGAAGGGCCTGTTTCCGCGCTGTATCTCTAAACTAAACTAAACTAAATCCACCCCTCCACATCTACGTAAGGCAGAGGGCACCAAGGTTGCTGGATGCCCATCACTGTTCAGGAAGTTAGTTCAACATAATCATGGTGGCACAGCGGTAGAGTTGCTGCCTTACAGCGAATGCAGCGCCGCAGACCCGGGTTCGATCCCGACTACGGGCGCTGTCTGCACGGAGTTTGTACGTTTTCTCCTATCACTTGACCTATCACCTTAAAGTGCCCTTTTGAGATAGTGCCGGTAACACAATATATTTTGAAGGATAGGAGTAGACAAGTAATAAAGGTCTTAAATTGGGTTAAGGACAATTTCATTAGTATTAGGGATGACTTGACAAAGGTTGACTGACATCTCCAACATCTGCCAGCAGTTGAGTCCACATCTGCACTGGGTCAAGCATTCACAGGAGAAACAACAAGAGTTCAGGGACATCATGTTCCTGAAAGAGTAAAGGCCAGAGGTCACAGGTACAGAGATTCCCTAATACTGAGGGAGCACTGATTGCTGCACAGTCCCACCTGCCCTTGCGTAGCCACCTCCATAAACCTCTCCTATCCAAATCCCACAAAACCAATCCCAGCTACTAAAAAAGATAAATATGCACATATGGAAACAAGGAAACATAGAAAATGGGTGCGGGTGGAGGCAATTCGGCCCTTCGAGCCAGCATCGACATTCATTGCGATCATGGCGGATAATCAACAATCAGTAACCCTTCTCCCCATATCCCTTGATTCCACTAGCCCCAGAGCTCCATCTAACTCTCTTTTAAATTCATCCAGTAAATTGGCCTCCACTACCTTCTGTGGCAGAGAATTCCATAAATTCACAACTCTCTGGGTGAAAACATTTTTTTCATTTCAGCTTTAAGTGGCCTCCCCTTTATTCTAAGACTGTGGCCCCTGGTTCTGGACTCCCCCAACATTGGGAACATTTTTCCTGGGGCTGTTCCTCCAATTTGCGCTGGGCCTCACTCTGACAGTGCAGGAGGCCCAAGACAGAAAGGTCAGATTGGGAATGAGAGGGGGAGTTAAAGTGCTGAGCCACCGGGAGATCAGGTAGGTTTAGGCAGACTGAGCGGAGGTGTTCAGTGAAACGATCGCCGAGCCTGCGCTTGGTCTCGCCGATATACAGGAGTTGACACCTGGAACAGTGGATCCAGTAGATGAGATTGGAGGAGGAGCAAGTGAACCTCTGCCTCATCTGAAAAGACTGTCGGGATCTTTGGATGGAGTCGAGGGGGGAGGTAAAGGCACAGGTGTTGCATCTCCTGCGGTTTCAGGGGAAAGTACCTAGGGAGGGGGTGGGTTGGGTGGGAAGGGACGAGTGGACCAGGGATTTGCGGAGAGAATGGTCTCTGCGGAAAGTAGAAAGGGGTGGAGATAGGAAGATGTGGCCAGTAGTGGGATCTCATTGGAGGTGTCAAAAGTGTTGGAGGTATAATTTGTTGTATATGACGGCTGATGGGGTGGAAGGTGAGGACAAGGGGGACTCTATCCTTGTTACGAATGAGGGGAGGGGGAGCAAGAGCAGAGCTGTAGGATATCGAGGAGACCCTTGTGAGAGCCTCATCTATAATGGAAGAGGGGAAGCCCCGTTTCCTAAAGAATGAGGACATCTCCAATGTTCTCGTATGGAACACCTCATCCCGGGCGCAGATGCGGTGTAGACGGAGGGATTGGGGGTAGGGGATAGTCTTTGCAGAAAGCAGGGTGGGAAGAAGTGTAGTCTAAATAGCTGTGGGAGTCAGTAGGTTTGTAGTAGATGTCAGTCACTAGTCTGTCTCCTGTGATGGAGACGGTGAGATCCAGAAACGGTAGCTAGATGTCGGAGATAGTCCAAGGAAGTTGATGAAGTCAGTGAGTTCTGCATGGGTGCAGGAGGCAGCACCGATGCAGTCATCAATGTAGCAGAGGTGGAGTTTGGGGATAGGACCAGTGTACACCTGGAACAGGGATTGTTCGACGTACCCTACAAAGAGGCAGGCGTAGCTAGGGCCCATGCGGGTGCCCATAGCTACACCTCTGGTTTGGAGGAAGTGGGAGGAGTCGAAGGAGAAGTTGTTGAGGGTAAGGACCAGCTCTGCTAGGCGGAGGAGAGTGTTAGTAGATGGAAATTGGCTGCTTCTGCGGCCGAGGAAAAAACGGAGGTCTTTAAGACCTTCCTGGTGAGGGATGGAGATGTAGAGTGACTGGACATCCATGGTAAAGATGAGGGAGTGGGGGCCTGGAAAACAAGTTGTTGAAGGGATGAAGGATATGCTTGGTATCTATAGACCATCAGCGGAGGAGAAGATACTGGAATAAATACTGGGGCCAGGATCAATGATCAATTGGGAAGACAGGAACTAATCCAAGACAGCAAACCTAGCTCTGTCAACGGAAGTTCCTGTCTGACAAATTCAATTGACTTCCATAAAGAAATAATAACGTGTATTGGATCATAGGCCATAGAATAGTACAGGGTCTGAGGAAGGGTCTCGACCCGAAACGTCACCCATTCCTTCTCTCCAGAGATGCAGCCTGTCCTGCTGAGTTACTCCAGCTTTTTGTGTCTATCTTCTTTATAGAATAGGACGGCACAGGATCAGGCCCTTCAGCCCGCAATGTCTATGCTAAATATGATGCAAAGACCAATTCTTATCTGTCTGCACATAATCGACATCCATCCATTCCCTGAATATCCATACACCTGTCCAAAAGTCTCTTAAAGACCTCTAACGTATCTGCCTCCACCATACCCCTGGCAGCATTCCAGGCTCCCACCACCCTCTGTTTAAATCATCTTGCCCCTGCACATCTTTGAAATTTGGCCCTCTCACCTTAAATCCATGCCCTCTGGTCTGTGATATTTCCATCCCGGGAGAAAGACTCTGACCGTCAGCCCTACCCAGACCTCTCGTAACCTCATCTGCCTCTCCCTGGTCTCCCCTGAAGCTCCAGTATTCCAGAGAAAACAATCCAAGCCTGTCCAAACCTGTAGCTAACCCCTAAATCCAGACATCATTCTGTGGAGAGATTTGTTCTTGAAATACAGCCAAAACGGTACACGACAGCGCAACAATTTTAGGCCCACCCTACTCACCATTCTCCCGCAGTCAGTCTCAATAAATCAAGTTTAGTTACTTTTCAAAAACAAGTAACTGAATAAACTTTAATAAATGCTCTCCCCCCCCACTCCCCCCCCCCCCCCCCGCCAGGAGGACCAGCGTCCATTCCGGCATGCCCCGCGCCTAACCTTCCTCCCATGGAGCAGCGTGGCGGCAGAGGGTCAAACAAGATGGCCGTCGCCACCGTTCGCCGCCGACCACTGCAGGAGAGGTTTCGGGTCCACATCTCGCTCTGGCCGCACAGGGCCGAGGGGAGTGGCTCCCTCTTCCTCTCCCTGTCCCCCCACGCCCGCCCATGACACTTCTCGGCCAGCAACGGGTCCACGGATCGTCCGTTGGGGGAGGGTTGCCAGGCCCGCAGGAGAGGTTTACACCCAACTGGTCCACGCCCGTCTAGTGTCCTATAAAGCAGTGTCTGACCTCACACTCAATGCCTCGACCATCGAAGGCAAGCACACCATGTGTTTAAGATTGACACAATTTGCTGGAGTAACTCAGTAGGTCAGGCAGCATCTCTGGAGAAAAAGTTTAGTTTCGAGATGCAGCGCGGAAACAGGCCCTTCGGCCCTCTGAGTCCGCGCCGACCAGCGATCCCCGCTGACTAGCAGCGTCCTACACACTAGGGGACAATTTACAATTTTACCAAACCAATTAACCTACAAACCTTTACGCCTTTGGAGTGTGGAAGGAAACCAGAGTTCCCGGAGAAAACCCACACAAGTCACGGGGAGAACGCACAAACTCCATACAGGCAGCACCCATAGTGAGGATTGAACCTGGGTCTCTGGTGCTGTAAAGCAGCAACTGCACCACCACCGCCCACTAAAGGATGGCTGACCCTTCTTCAGACATTCCAACCTGAAACGTCATCCGTTCTTTTACTCTAGAGATGCTGCCTGACCCGCTTAGTTACACCAGCACTTTGTGTCTATCTTCGGTATAAAGCAGCATCTGCAGTTCCTTCCTACACATGCAATCTGCCTTCTCCGCAACACTAATAGGTGCACCTTGGCATCTCGGTCCTGTTCCGCATGGTGCTGTACATTCTGCATCCATTAATCTCATGTACTTTCCCACCAGGGATGACCTGCCAGGCCCGCAGCTCCTACTCCGACTCCGAGGTGCTGTGGGGCCATCGATTCACCCCCGTGTTAACCCTCGAGAAGGATTTCTACGAAGTGGATTACAACAGTTTCCACGAGACGTACGAGACTAACTCCCCGACCTGCAGCGCGAAAGAGGTGGCCGACATGTTGAGGGCAGGCCGTGCTCTGTCCGAGATCTCCTTGCCAAACCGTCCCAATGAGGTGGCTGCCAAAGATACTGGTGAAGAAGACTGCGACACAAACTGCGCCACAGCCCAGCCAGAGGACCCCAAACCATCCCCCCTCACCGATGGCTCAGAGTACTGCACAGGCTTCTCAGCTCCATTCATACACGGCCTTGAGGAGCCTCAGAAACTCTAGCCTGGTGATTCAACCTGTTGCCACCGTTCAGTCACTGACTGCCCAAACCAGTGATCTACCACGTGCGCAGGACTGAGATGTGCATACGAGGTCCTCACCATTAGCCCATGACGTGCACTGTGGATCTGAGTTAGAGAGCAGGCTGTGTCATTTGTACATAATGAATAAACATTACAGTTCATTATCTGGCAGTCTGCTTATTGCTGTAACTACTGCTACACATGTTTAATATTTGCTTTCAGGAACTATCTTATTATCCTTGGCACTAAATAAATCTGGTAATGTAAATATGTATATAAGGTATTTTTGATGACGTAACTTGGGTGGTGCAGCGGTAGAGTTGCTGTCTTACAACGCCGAAGACCCAGGTTCGATCCTGACTACGGGTGCTGTCTGTACAGAGTTTGTACGTTCTCCCCGTCACCGCGTGGGTTTTCTCTGAGATTTTTGGTTTCCTCCCACACTCCAAAGACGTTCAGGTTTGTAGGTTAATTGGCTTGGTATAAATGTAAAATTGGCAATTGAAAATGTTGATGAGGGCAAAGCCATAGACATTATCTATATGACTTCAGCAAAGCATTTGGAAGGTTGGCATGGTAGGCTGCTCTGGAAGGTTAGGTCCCATGGGATGAAAGGAGAGATAGCCAACTGGATAGAGAATTGGCTTCATGGAAGAAAGCAGAGGATGGTGGTGGAAGGTTGCTTTTCTGGCTGGGGCCTGTGGCTAGTGGTGTGTCTCTGGATTCGTGCTTGGCCCGTTACTGTTTGTGGTTTATATCAAGAATTTGGATGAGTATGGACAAGGCATGATTAGTACGTTTGCCAATGACACACAAGTGGATGGCTGCATAGATAGCAAAGATGGTTATCAGAAATTGCAGCAAGATCTTGATCAGTTCGGTTAGTGCGCTGAGGAATAGTTAATGTACAGGGACAGTGTAAAACTGTTTGCATGCTCTCCAGCCAAACTATACCATACATGAGTGTAATTAATCCACACATAAGTACAACAGGTCATGTAAAGAGAAAATTAAACAGAACGCAGAATATAGTGTTAAAGTGTTACACTGTTAGTTACAGGGAAAGTGGATATAAAAATAAGTGGAAGTCTTGTAACGTGGTAAGTTGGGAGATCAAGACTACATCCTACCTGATGTGAGGTCCATTCAATAGTTTGATAGCAGCAGGGAAAAAGCTGTTCTTGAATCTGTGCCATGTGCTTTCAAGGGTTTGAATCTTCTGCCCAATGGGAGGGGGAGAAGGGAGAATGTCCTTGATTATTTTGGCTGCTTTTCCGAGGCAAGGTGAGGTGTGCCTGGAGTCGATGGGGAGGACCATTGTCTGTGTGATGCTCTGGGCTGTTTCCACAGCTTTCTACAAGTTCATGCAGTCTTGGATGGATCAGTTGCCACCGTGCCTCCTGCAAGGACGCCATCCATCACTCTCAGTTTCTCCGTCTCTGCTGCATCTTCTCCCAAGATGTGTCTCCAGGACACCAGAGATATCCTCTTTCTTTAATAAAGGTAGTTTCCCCCATTCTACCACAGATGGGTCCCGCACCCTGGTCCCGCTGTTCAACTCTTACTTTCCCTCCTTCCCAGACAGAGCATGGATGGAGTACCCTGGTCCTCACCTTTCACCCCACCAGCTTCCTTATACAATGCATCATCCTCCGACATTTCCCTCACCTCCTACGTGATCCCACCACCGGTCACATCTCCCATCCCCACCTCTTTCCACCTGCCACAGAGACCGCTCCCTCCACAACAGCTTGCCTGAGATACATTTTGCATTCTTTCTCTGCCTCTCTGTCGGTCAGTCCACCTGTCTGTTTGTCTACCAGCCCATCTAAATGTCTACTTGTTTGTCCTTATGTTGTTAAAGGAAACTAAAACACACCACAAAAATCAGGAAGGGAACCAAGACATTATTAAGAGCATCAAATACAGTGATCACTGGGAGCAATCTAGGAGATTAATTCTAGGAGAACAAAGATTCATCCATTCCTTGTAGACAGAATTTTCCTTTGATGTGTTGTTTATTGTACAGTAATACAGCATGGAAACAGGCCCTTCGGCCCAACTTGCCCACACCGGCCAACACGTCCCACCAACATCTTATACAACTGCAACATCACCTCCCAACTTCTATACTTAATGCTCTGACTGATGAAGGCCAATGTGCCAAAAGCCTTTTTGACCACAAAGCAGGCACTCAAGCATTTTTTCTTCTTCCGAATGATCTTATAACAATTATAAATCATGCACCTCCAAAAAATACAGATCAGTAGACACCGCCCAATTCCACCTTACTGCAGGTAAGCAGACCAGTCCACCTCTTTTTATTGTTTTACGATTGCCATTTGTCCTTTGACAACACAGTCTCCATGTCTCTGTAATTGCCACATTAGAGGCATGGCTGCAAGAGGATCGGAGCTGGGAACTGAATATTCAGGGGTATATGTCCTATCGAAAAGACAGACAGGTGGGCAGAGGGGGTAGGTAAGGAATGAAATTTAGTCCCTTGTAAGGGGTGACAGAATCAGAAGATGTAGAGTAATTGTGGATAGAACTAAGAAATTGTAAGGGTAAAAAGACCCTAATGGGAGTTATCTACAGGCCCCCAAACAGTAGCCTGGAGATGGGGTGCAAGTTGCATCAGGAGTTAAAATAAGCATGTCACAAACGTAATGCTACGGTGGTTATGGGAGATGTTAAAATGCAGGTAGACTGGCAAAATCAGTTTGGTACTGGACCCCAAGAAAGGGAGTTTGTAGTATCTCCGAGATGGATTCTTAGAGCAGCTTGTATTGGAGCCTACCAGGGAGAAGGCAATTCTGGATTTAGTGTTGTGTAATGAACCAGATTTGATAAGGAACTCAAGGTAAAGGAACCATTAGGAGGTAGTGACTTTAACTTGATAAGTTTTAATCTGCAATTTGAAAGGGAGAAGGTAAAATCGGAAGTGTCAGTATTGGAGTTGAACAAAGGGGACTATGTTGGCATGAGGGAGGCGCTGGCCAAAGTTGACTGGAAAGGGATCCTAGGAGGGCTGACGGTTGGACAGCAATGGTAGGTGTTTCTGGGAATAATCCAGAAGATGCAGGATCATTTCATTCCGCGGTTCAGGCTCGAAGGGCCGAATGACCTCCTCCTGCACCTATTTTCTGTGTAATCTATGTAATCCAAAGAAGAAGAAAGATGCAAAGGGGTAGACACAAAATGCTGGAGTAACTCAGCAGGTCAGGCAGCATCTCAGGAGGGAAGGAATGGGTGACGTTTCAGGTCGAGACCCTTCTTCAGACTGATGTCAGGGGAGGGGGCGGGACAAAGATAGGATGTATAGGAGACAGGAAGACAGTGGGAGAACTGGGAAAGGGGAGGGGAAGAGAGGGACAGAGGAGCTATCTGAAGTTGGAGAAGTCAATGTACATAGTGCTCAGGTGTAAACTGCCCAAGTGAAATATGAGATGCTGTTGCTCCAATTTGCGCTGGGCCTCACTATGACAATGGAGGAGGCCCATGACAGAAAGGTCAGACTGGGAGTGGGAGGGGGAGTTGAAGTGCTGAGCCATATGGTAGATCAGTTGAAAGGCTGGAGCAATTAGGCTTGTATACACTGGAATTTAGAAGGATGAGGGGGGATCTTATTGAAACATATAAGATAATTAGGGGATTGGACACATTAGAGGCAGGAAACATGTTCCCAATGTTGGGGGAGTCCAGAACAAGGGGCCACAGTTTAAGAATAAGGGGTAGGCCATTTAGAACGGAGATGAGGAAGAACTTTTTCAGTCAGAGAGTGGTGAAGGTGTGGAATTCTCTGCCTCAGAAGGCAGTGGAGGCCAGTTCGTTGGATGCTTTCAAGAGAGAGCTGGATAGAGCTCTTAAGGATAGCGGAGTGAGGGGGTATGGGGAGAAGGCAGGAACGGGGTACTGATTGAGAGTGATCAGCCATGATCGCATTGAATGGCGGTGCTGGATCGAAGGGCTGAATGGCCTACTCCTGCACCTATTGTCTATTGTCTATTGTCTATTATCAGGTTGGTTAAGGCGGACTGAGCGAAGGTGTTGAGCAAAACGATCGCCGAGCGTTTGGTCACGCCGATGTTGGGATGTTGACATCTGGAACAGCGAATACAATAGATGAGGTTGGAGGAGGTGCAGGTGAACCTCTGTCTCACCTGGAAAGACTGTTTGGGTCCTTGGATGGAGTCGAGGGGGGAGGTAAAGGGACAGGTGTTGCATTGCAGGTTGCAGGGGAAAGTACCTGGGGAAGGGGTGATTTGGGTAGGAAGGGATGAGTTGACCAGAAGGTTGCAGAGGGAACGGTCTCTGCGGAACGCAGAAAGAGGTGGAGATGGGAAGATGTGGCCAGTAGTGGGATCCTGTTGGAGGTGACGGAAATGTTGGAGGATAATTTGTTGTATGCGACGGCTGATGGGGTGGAAGGTGAGGACAAGGGGGACTCTATCCTTGTTACGAATGGGGGGAGGGAAAGCAAGAGAGGAGCTGCAGGATATAGAAGAGACCCTAGTGAGAGCCTCATCTATAATGGAGGAGGGGAAGCCCCGTTTCATAAAGAATGAGGACATCTCTGATGCCCGAGTATGAAACACCTCATCCTGGAGTCCAAGGATGAGAGGGGATCTTATAGAAACATATAAAATTATTAATCGATTGGACACGTTATATGTAGGAAACGTGTTCCCGATGTTGGGGGAGTCCAGAACCAGGGGCCACAGTTTAGGAATAAGAGGTAGGCCTTTAAAACTGTGATGAGGAAAAACTTTTTCACACAGAGAGTTGTGAATCTGTGGAATTCTCTGCCTCAGAAGGCAGTGGAGGCCAATTCACTGGATGCTTTCAAAAGGGAGTTAGGGGCCTGTCCCACTTAGGCTTATTTTTAGGTGACGGCCGGCAACTGTAATAGTTGTAGCAGGTCGCCGAAAAACTGGCGACTGGAACCCCCCCACGACAATGTCTATGACAAGCTACAACAACTTACCACCTAGTCGACGTCAAACTACGGCAAGCTACCGACAACCGGCGACCCAATCGTCGCGACCTAGAACGTCCACCTACGGCCGCACCTACGACAACCCACGACCACACAGGCGACAACCTACGACAACCGAAGTCAATCGGAGGAATGAAGACAACTGAAGACAATTCACGTCATTCACCCAGTACCCCTATAAAATCACCCAATATCCCTATAAAAGGGGTGTACGGTCGGGTTCCCATTCGTTGTGCATCATGACTATTTGAAAGTGATGCCATGAGAAACTACTGTGAAATACAATAACTTCAAACATCAATCTTTTGTCAAAATCTCCAAAATTTCCTTTATTGAAACAAACAGAATTCTTTTTAAAAAAAAGGTAGATAACAACATACAACAGTGCATTAAAAAATTTAAACTTCAAAAAATTTCAAATATCGTCAAAATTCAAACTTTAAACATAAAACTTCAAACAGGATTCTGATTATGTACAAATGTTGACAGTGATGGGTTATGTGATTGAGTGTCCGAACTGAAGTCAGCACTTGTGTCCAGACTCTCTGCTCTGGGGGTCCCTCTTGGTGTCACTGGCACAAGTGTGGGTGTCTCAAGGCAATGGTTGTCTGGTATTGCAGGCTGAAAGACTGAGTATGCCTGCTGTGATGGGACAGATGATGCCTGGCAATAAAATGGTATCACTGGTGGTGGCATCAGTTGTGGTCCCATCAGTGACTGTGGCTGCAACACAGAAACATATCGAGAATAAATGAAAGGCAAATAAATAAAAACTTTTAACAAGCTGTGTGTGACAAAGAATGTCAAGTCCAATTCACAAAAAGCATTATAAAATGAGATACCTGGTGTGGTGGTGCCATCAGTCCCATCTGCTGTGGTGGTCCCATCAGAGCCCGTCCCATCTGCTGTGGTGGTCCCATCACAGCCCGTCCCATCTGCTGTGGTGGTCCCATCAGAGCCCGTCCCATCTGCTGTGGTGGTCCCATCAGAGCCCGTCCCATCTGCTGCTGTCCCACGTTCCCCATCTGCAGCAGATTCTGCAACACACATGAAATAATTGTGAATATTTCACACATCAATATACAAATTAAGGTCAAATATTAAAGTCAAATGTCCCCAAAACTGCACAAGAATCACCGGCTGGGAGAAGTTTTGGGCCATTGTCAAGGCAGCCATGGTGTAGGTAAACCACACGTCCTGTGGAATTTTGAGAATCTCAGTCCTCAAAAAACCAAGGAATGTGTGAACAGCCCTCTCATGAGTTGCCTGGGGCTGTGCCATGGTCTGTCATAGAAACATAGAAAATAGGTGCAGGAATAGGCCATTCGGCCCTTCGAGCCTGCACCACCATTCAATATGATCATGGCTGATCATCCAGCTCAGTAACCTGTACCTGCCTTCTCTCCATACCCCCTGATCCCTTTAGCCACAAGGGCCACATCTAACTCCCTCTTAAATATAGCCAATGAACTGGCCTCAACTACCTTCTGTGGCAGAGAATTCCACAGACTCACCACTCTCTGTGTGAAGAAATGTTTTCTCATCTCGGTCCTAAAAGACTTCCCCCTTATCCTTAAGCTGTGACCCCTGGTTCTGGACTCCCCCAACATCGGGAACAATCTTCCCGCATCTAGCCTCTCCAACCCCTTAAGAATTTTATATGTTTCTATAAGATCCCCCCTCAGTCTTCTAAATTCCAGCGAGTACAAGCCTAGTCTATCCAGTCCTTCTTCATATGAAAGTCCCGCCATCCCAGGGATCAATCTGGTGAACCTTCTCTGTACTCCCTCTAAGGCAAGAACGTCTTTCCTCAGATTAGGAGACCAAAACTGCACACAATACTCCAGGTGCGGTCTCACCAATGCCCTGTACAACTGCAGTAGAACCTCCCTGCTCCTAAACTCAAATCCTCTTGCTATGAATGCCAACATACCATTCGCTTTCTTCACTGCCTGCTGCACCTGCACGCTTGCTTTCAATGACTGGTGCACCATGACACCCAGGTCACGTTGCATCTCCCCTTCTCCTAATCGGTCACCATTCAGGTAATACTCTGCTTTCCTGTTCTTGACGCCAAAGTGGATAACCTCACATTTATCCACATTATATTGAATCTGCCATGCATTTGCCCACTCGCCTAATCTATCCAAGTCACTCTGCAGCCTCCTAGCATCCTCCTCGCAGCTAACACTGCCACCCAGCTTCGTGTCATCCGCAAACTTAGAGATGTTGCATTCAATTCCCTCGTCCAAATCATTAATATACACTGTAAATAATTGGGGTCCCAGCACTGAGCCTTGCGGTACCCCACTAGTCACTGCCTGCCATTCCGAAAAGGACCCGTTTATTCCTACTCTTTGCTTCCTGTCCGCCAACCAATTTTCTATCCACCTCAACACTGAACCCTCAATACCGTGTGCTTTAAGTTTGTACACCAATCTCCTATGTGGGACCTTGTCGAAGGCCTTCTGAAAGTCCAGATACAACACATCGACTGGTTCTCCCTTATCCACTACTAGTTACATCCTCGAAAAATTCTATAAGATTCGTCAGACATGATTTGCCTTTTGTAAATCCATGCTGACTTTGTCCCATGATTTCACTACTTTCCAAATGTGATGCTATCACATCTTTAATAACTGACTCTAGCATTTTCCCCACTACCGATGTTAGGCTAACTGGTCTATAATTCCCCGTTTTCTCTCTCCCTCCCTTTTTAAAAAGTGGTGTTACATTAGCTACCCTCCAGTCCTCAGGAACTACTCCAGAATCTAAAGAGTTTTGAAAAATTATCACTAATGCATCCACTATTTCTGAGGCTACTTCCTTAAGCACTCTGGGATGCAGCCTATCTGGCCCTGGGGATTTATCTGCCTTTAATCCATTTAATTTACCTAACACCACTTCCCGACTAACCTGGATTTCCATCAGTTCCTCCATCTCATTAGACCCCCGGTCCCCCGCTATTTCCGGCAGACTGTTTATGTCTTCCTTAGTGAAGATAGAACCAAAGTATTTGTTCAATTGGTCTGCCATCTCCTTGTTCCCTATGATCAATTCACCTGTTTCGACTGCAAGGGACCCACATTTGTCTTAACTAATCTTTTTCTCTTCACATATCTATAAAAGCTTTTGCAGTCAGTTTTTATGTTCCTTGCCAGTTTTCCCTCATAATCTATTTTCCCTTTCCTAATTAAGCCCTTTGTCCTCCTCTGCTGGACTCTGAATTTCTCCCAGTCCTCTGGTATGCTACTTTTTCTGGCTAATCTGTATGCTTCATCTTCTGTTTTAATACTATCGGTTTGATCCTGGCCTCGGGTGCCCCCTGTGGACGTGTGGGTATCCTCCGGGTGCTCTGGTGCACTGGTTCTATCCGACACACTAGTGGGTGGGGTGGCACTGGTGTGGCAGAGCACCCAGAAGTCCGTGCTCACGGTGGGGGGAACGACCCATGCATCTCCAATCTGTATCTCCAATGTAAACTGAGCTAAAATGCTTCAAAAACACCACTCACTCCATCCATCCATCCACCGAGTGGTCATTCCGTGAAATAACAGAATCGGTCCACAACAGATCAGGTCTGCTACAACCAAAACCCGTTATAAAGAGGGCCGTTAAAACGACAAGATGAAGGAGATTGTGAACCTTGTAACCTGTTGCCAAGACAACAATCTCTTCCTCAATGTCAGCAAGACAATGGAGTTTGTGACTGACTTCAGGAAGCAAAGCAGCACACACCCATACATAGGACCATACACGTACACATCTTGACAATGCCAAAGTAGAGATGCTCAAAAG